>NC_083584.1:61862389-62162389 GCF_027579695.1 Neoarius graeffei
AGGTTAACTGGTGACTCTAAATTGAGCGTAGGTGTGAATGTGAGTGTGAATGGTTGTCTGTGTCTATGTGTCAGCCCTGTGATGACCTGGCGACTTGTCCAGGGTGTACCCCGCCTTTCGCCCGTAGTCAGCTGGGATAGGCTCCTGCGACCCTGTAGAACAGGATAAAGCGGCTAGAGAAGATGAGATGAGATGAGTATTATCAGGCTGCGTAAGAAAATCTCTTAGTTTTTCCTCGCTGTAATTGCATTGTTTAGACAGCAGAGGGCAGGATAATGTAAGTAGTGGGAATACACATGACTTCATTGTGGCCGGAAGTAACACAGCTCTAATGCTGCGAAAACAGACAAAAACAGATCTAAAATGGGAAACAGCTGTTGTGTGATTGACTGTATAAATAGATTTAACAAGAAGCAAATGGAAGGAGTACAGATGTTTGTAAAAGTTTATTCAGAAGAGGTTTATTTGTTATTTACTTTTTTAGTAAAAGGAATATTTTCGTTAATAGGCTGATTATGAGATTTTACTCCAGCCTTTACAAATGTGAGTAAATAATTATTTTTGGTTAAAAAACTGAAATAAAAGCAGCCCAAAATCCCAGACGCTAGAATTCAAAGAGTTCAAATCAAATCTGTATGTACGAGGAAGAGAAGCGAAACTGCTCGTTCACCAGTTCCGTACTTCACGCTCAAGGGTTTTCAAACAGAATGCAGACTGATTACATCTAAAAACAGACACAGACAGCCGTGTACATCTGGCTCTCTACCGCTCATCTATCTGTCCATCTCACAGTCACAGTTTTTCGCTTTCTCTCTCCCTAGCTACTCATCTGTCAGCCAATTCATACTTTCTGTTTAGGGTCTGATAACCCTTAAGTTTACTTTGGCTTGTTTGAAGAGCTGATTGGTGTTTACATGAGAGCAGTCCTAGCTGGACTCTGTCACTTTCTGTCAGGAACGTAGGGCCGATAGTAGTCAGGAATTTTAAAATCTTTAAAACTTGAGCAGGTGTGTAACCCGATTCTGAATACACAGAACTTTCCATTGCACTACTGTATACTACACTAATAGCATTTAGCAGATGCTGTTATCCAGATCGATGTACAATATATCCAGAGCAACCTGAGGAGTAGTTAGGGGTTAGGTACCTTGCTCAAGGGCACTTCAGCCATTCCTGCTGGTCCAGGGAATTGAACTGGCAAGCTTTTGGTCCCGAAGCTGCTTTCCAACCATTAGGCTATGGCTTACCCCATTGTAAATACTGACATAACTTGTGGAAAATAATTATGGCCCAGAGAGTTTGGAATAAATTATCGTGTTGCAGTCTTTTCTTACTCCCTCTTGTCCTGTTGCAGGTTGTGACCCAATCCCAGTCGAGTATCTGCACTGGGGCGACCCAGAGCCGATTGCGGCAGTGGTTTTCTCCTGTCTCGGCCTCCTGGTGACGTTTTTCGTGGCAGCCGTGTTTGTGGTGTACCGTGACACGCCTGTGGTGAAGTCGTCAAGCCGTGAGCTCTGCTACGTCATCCTGTTCGGGATCGGCCTGGGCTACGTCTGCACCTTCTGTCTGATATCTAAACCTCGCATCATTTCCTGCTTCCTGCAGCGCCTCGGTGTCGGCCTAGCACCTGCCCTGAGCTACTCGGCTCTCGTCACCAAGACCAACCGCATCGCTCGCATCCTGGCAGGCAGCAAAAAGAAAATCTGCACCAAGAAGCCACGTTTCGTTAGCTCATGTGCCCAGCTAGCCATTTCCTCCTTCCTGGTCATGGTGCAGCTCGGCATCATCGTCATGCTGCTCGTACTGGAGCCACCAGATGTCGTCTTCCACCATCCATCCATCCGAGAGGTCAAGCTTATCTGCAACACTAGCAACATGGGCGTGGTCGCGCCGCTTGGCTACAACGGTGTGCTAATTCTCAGCTGCACCTTCTACGCATTCAAAACGCGCAACGTGCCGGCGAACTTTAACGAAGCTAAGCATGTGGCTTTCACCATGTACACCACCTGTGTCATCTGGCTGGCATTTGTACCCATCTACTTCGGCTCAGACTACAAGATTGTTACGACATGCTTCTCTGTGAGCCTGAGTGGCACTGTGGCACTCGGCTGCATGTTTGCACCGAAAGTCTACGTCATCCTGGCCAAGCCTGAACGTAACGTCCGGAGCGCCTTTACCACCTCTACAGCCGTGCGCATGCATGTGGGGCGGGGTAAAAAGACACCACCGCCCACCAGCAGCCTTGCCAACTTGTGGAGGAGACGCCCCTCGTCTGGAGACACGCTCAGGTTAGACACTGCGTGTGTGTGTGTGTGTGTGTTCCATTCCAGTAAGTGCTCTGCCATCTGAGTGAACCTGTCATGTGACTACACTAATACATTTAGTGAGGTTTAAGTTGAAATAGATAGATGACTAGACAGACAGGGACAGAGAAAGAGAGCAAGACAGAAACACAGAGAACAGATGGTGAGACATATGTGATTGAGTTTTTGTGACCTACATGTTGTGCAGTTTGGGACACAGTGGACCGATAACCATAAAGGATTTGGAATAGTGAACCAAAGTGAACCAAATTCACTGAACATCACTCAAGAACAAATTTACTGTCAACCCAAATAAAGAATAATGCAAGTACATGGGCAGTTCGTGGATCTTTTGACTAATTGGTGACTCAGAGTTGCACTGATACCGATCTGACATCGATACAATACTCAGCTAATCCACAAGGGGGCAGCAAAGGCGGCTGCTGAATGAACGATGAAAACGGCTACTATTCCACACACACTTCTTTCATTTTGAATTACCTGGGGTAATGCTTGTATACAGCGCCAGTATCGGGAATGTGCTACAAATTCTGGGACCGCCCCTTGCATCATTGTACACTAATACACATTGGCGTGCAAAAAGTATCTCACGAACCTTGCTTGTACAAGCGATATTATGTGATACCTAGTTAACGTCGATGTGATAACGAATGACAGCGATCTGGACGTATTTCACGATTAACGATGGAAATCAAAGCAAAGCAGACTGTAAAGTGTGCTCTGTGAAAATATCAGGAGGAGGTGCCACAGCATCTTTCTACAGACCTGAGAAAGCATTGCAAGCGGTACAAAAACGTTATTTTAGCAACGTTGAAATATCTTACAGCACTAAAAATCAGTAAATTACCTGCCAATAAGAACAATTTCAATTACACAATTAGTAAAAAAATAAAGTCTCGAAGGGGGCGGCACGGTGGTGTAGTGGTTAGCGCTGTCGCCTCACAGCAAGAAGGTCCGGGTTCGAGCCCCGTGGCCGGCGAGGGCCTTTCTGTGCGGAGTTTGCATGTTCTCCCCGTGTCCGCGTGGGTTTCCTCCGGGTGCTCCGGTTTCCCCCACAGTCCAAAGACATGCAGGTTAGCTTAACTGGTGACTCTAAATTGACCGTAGGTGTGAATGTGAGTGTGAATGGTTGTCAGCCCTGTGATGACCTGGCGACTTGTCCAGGGTGTACCCCGCCTTTCGCCCGTAGTCAGCTGGGATAGGCTCCAGCTTGCCTGCGACCCTGTAGAAGGATAAAGCAGCTAGAGATAATGAGATGAGATGAGATCATTTCATGGGGCGGCATGGTTGAGTAGTGGTTCGTACTGTCGCCTCACAGCAAGAAGGTCCTGGGTTCGAGCCCAGCAGCCGACGAGGGCCTTTCTGTGTAGAGTTTGCATGTTCTCCCCGTGTCCGCGTGGGTTTCCTCCGGGTGCTCCGGTTTCCCCCACAGTCCAAAGACATGCAGGTTAGGTTAACTGGTGACTCTAAATTGAGCGTAGGTGTGAATGTGAGTGTGAATGGTTGTCTGTGTCTATGTGTCAGCCCTGTGATGACCTGGCGACTTGTCCATGGTGTACCCCGCCTTTCGCCCGTAGTCAGCTGGGATAGGCTCCAGCTTGCCTGCGACCATGTACAGGATAAGCTGCTATGGATAATGGATGGATGGATATCATTTCATGATTTGTGCATCTCTTACATGTAAGCTCCTGCTTGTTAATAAATCCATAATGTATTTAAAAATAATTCCTACTTCCTCCTGCAAATAATTCTGGTGATCAGGTGAGTTAAGTTGAAACCAATTGGCTGAGGCACTGAAATTTCATGACATGGTCATGACATTTTAGCCATGCTTACAACCTAAAGTTCAAAAAGACAAATCATATTGCATGTCAGCAAGCTGTATATGGTCTGGGGTCCTCGGGACTCTCTCCAGTTCCTTTAGTATGGTTTACCCGACAGTGGTGTCACCACCGTCATATAAAGGAAATATTCTTGAGTAGACACAAAAACACCAAGCCAATAAATAACGTTCAAATATAGATTTCCTATAGAACTTGAGTTTTAATAGAAATTTTCTGTCCTAAAGAACATACTTGGCAAGTTCTATAGAACGCTGGGAAACACAATTCAGTCTCCTACAGAACCATGCTGAAATCCTAGAGAACACCGGCGTGCTATAGAAAGTCCTGTAGAGTTCCCTTGAATCCTATAGAGCAGTGGTTCTCAAACTTTTTTCACCAAGTACCACCTCAGAAAATACTTGGCTGTCCAAGTACCACCATAATGACCAATATTAAAATACAGTAGCGTAGTAGGCCTAAGTATTCATTAAAAACAAGGCGGAGGTTTTATTTAACAAGTATATTTTATATTGTTGGCCACTGTAACATTACGCACAGTACTTTGAACAGTACTGCCATGCTCCTGGATGAACTTGTTCAGTAACTGGAATATTTGCTCTGATGTAGTTCTGGTCTCCAGTGATTTACAGAACATACGAGCGCCACACCATCATATTCATATCTCACATAAACCAATAAACTGGCCAAATCTGCAACATCTGTAGTCTCATCAAGCTGTATGGCAAAATATCTACTGTTCTTAATGCGCTCAATCAGCGTCTTTTTAACATCGTCAGCCATGTCGTTTATTCTCCTTGACACGGTGTCATTTGAAAGCGGCACCAAGTTTAACTCTCTGGCAGCTTTCTCTCCACACATGATACGTGTCATCTCTTTGGCTAATGGCAAACACAGCAGTTCCCCGATTGTGTGCGGCTCACCGGCTCTGGCGATCAGGAGGCTGACATGATATGAAGCTTCCTGTGCTTTGGCTACGGGTGTACCATAGGACAGAATGGTGGACTTGGACTGCTTCAGTTCTTCACGTTTTCGTAAAAAAAATCCATTGGTTTGTCCTTTAGTGCTGTGTGTTTGGTTGTAAGATGCCGTTTGAGATGCGACGGTTTCATGGACTCATTGCTCAGAACATCCCCGCATACAACACATTGCGGCCTGGGCAGCTCCTCTGTCCCGCTCCAAATGAATCCCAGTTTTATGTATTTTTCATCATACTTCCTCCTCACTGGTTTCTGCAGTTTGCTAGCAGTTCTGGGGCTGGTTTTGCCACTGTCGTTAGCATCTGCGCTCGGCTCACACACGTCCTCTTCAGTTCTCCCTCTCCCTGATCCACGCTTCCATTCGCGGATTTAAGCCACGACAGTAATTTTGTCGTACTCGTCATAATTAGCAAAGCCACCTCCACCTTTTCCCATCACAGCCTAGTCTACCAATGGCGGATAACCGTCTGTCAGCGGAACCGGCGGGAATGCGTACGTACGCTACGTATGGCTACCCAGAAGCACTTGCAAACTTTTTAAAATTATTAACTTAATTTGTATCTCCTTTCATTTTCTTGTCATCGGTTGATAAGATATTTTCATCCATTCGGATATTATGGATAGTATTTCACTTTTTTAAAAAATTTATATTTAATTAAGTGATTCTTTGGCGTGGGGGCGGCACGGTGGTGTAGTGGTTAGCGCTGTCGCCTCACAGCAAGAAGGTCCTGGGTTCGAGCCCCGTGGCCGGCGAGGGCCTTTCTGTGTGGAGTTTGCATGTTCTCCCCGTGTCCGCGTGGGTTTCCTCCGGGTGCTCCGGTTTCCCCCACAGTCCAAAGACATGCAGGTTAGGTTAACTGGTGACTCTAAATTGACCGTAGGTGTGAATGTGAGTGTGAATGGTTGTCTGTGTCTATGTGTCAGCCCTGTGATGACCTGGCGACTTGTCCAGGGTGTATCCCGCCTTTCGCCCGTAGTCAGCTGGGATAGGCTCCAGCTTGCCTGTGACCCTGTAGAAGGATAAAGCGGCTAGAGATAATGAGATGAGATGAGATTCTTTGGCGTACCACTAGAATGAAGCCCGCGTACCACTAGTGGTACACGTACCACAGTTTGAGAATCCCTGCTATAGAGCTTCTATAGGACATTTTTTGCAGATTTAATCTGCGACTTTTTACTCTCGGATATTCTAAGGGTTTTTTTTTTTCTCTCAGCTCTGTCATTTTTCTTATTCCCAATAATAGCCTTAATACGCTGTCTGTGTTGGGAAACAAACTGGACTCATTCTCAGTCTGAAAATAGTGGTACAGTATCGATAAATCCTAACAGTAGTCTGGCATATCACTTAGTGTGGCATAGTCGCTTTGACAGCTGCCTGAATTGTTTCCTGTCTACTGCTAGATGTATTGCCTCTCCTACAGGCATGTTCAACCATTCTTTTATGTCTTGATGCCATTGTCGCCTGGGTCTGCCCCGCCTCCTAGTGGCTTCCATCCTACCCTCAAGAATAACACGTTCTATGCTTGAGTGTCTCTTTAGATGTTCAAACTACTTCATCTTTTGTGTCTTCCCTTATCAAAAAGAAGTATACTTCAAGTTAAGTATACTTAAGTAAAGTTAAAGTACATTTCCTTAAGTGTACCAAGTATACTGATATCAATGTACTTACTTGTAAGTACAACCCCGATTCCAAAAAAGTTGGGACAAAGTACAAATTGTAAATAAAAATGGAATGCAATAATTTACAAATCTCAAAAACTGATATTGTATTCACAATAGAACATAGACAACATATCAAATGTCGAAAGTGAGACATTTTGAAATTTCATGCCAAATATTGGCTCATTTGAAATTTCATGACAGCAACACATCTCAAAAAAGTTGGGACAGGGGCAATAAGAGGCTGGAAAAGTTAAAGGTACAAAAAAGGAACAGCTGGAGGACCAAATTGCAACTCATTAGGTCAATTGGCAATAGGTCATTAACATGACTGGGTATAAAAAGAGCATCTTGGAGTGGCAGCGACTCTCAGAAGTAAAGATGGGAAGAGGATCACCAATCCCCCTAATTCTGCGCCGACAAATAGTGGAGCAATATCAGAAAGGAGTTCGACAGTGTAAAATTGCAAAGAGTTTGAACATATCATCATCTACAGTGCATAATATCATCAAAAGATTCAGAGAATCTGGAAGAATCTCTGTGCGTAAGGGTCAAGGCCGGAAAACCATACTGGGTGCCCGTGATCTTCGGGCCCTTAGACGGCACTGCATCACATACAGGCATGCTTCTGGATTGGAAATCACAAAATGGGCTCAGGAATATTTCCAGAGAACATTATCTGTGAACACAATTCACCGTGCCATCTGCCGTTGCCAGCTAAAACTCTATAGTTCAAAGAAGAAGCCGTATCTAAACATGATCCAGAAGCGCAGACGTCTTCTCTGGGCCAAAGCTCATTTAAAATGGACTGTGGCAAAGTGGAAAACTGTTCTGTGGTCAGACGAATCAAAATGTGAAGTTCTTTATGGAAATCAGGGACGCCGTGTCATTCGGACTAAAGAGGAGAAGGACGACCCAAGTTGTTATCAGCGCTCAGTTCAGAAGCCTGCATCTCTGATGGTATGGGGTTGCATTAGTGCGTGTGGCATGGGCAGCTTACACATCTGGAAAGACACCATCAATGCTGAAAGGTATATCCAGGTTCTAGAGCAACATATGCTCCCATCCAGACGACGTCTCTTTCAGGGAAGACCTTGCATTTTCCAACATGACAATGCCAAACCACATACTGCATCAATTACAGTATCATGGCTGCGTAGAAGAAGGGTCCGGGTACTGAACTGGCCAGCCTGCAGTCCAGATCTTTCACCCATAGAAAACATTTGGCGCATCATAAAACGGAAGATACGACAAAAAAGACCTAAGACAGTTGAGCAACTAGAATCCTACATTAGACAAGAATGGGTTAACATTCCTATCCCTAAACTTGAGCAACTTGTCTCCTCAGTCCCCAGACGTTTACAGACTGTTGTAAAGAGAAAAGGGGATGTCTCACAGTGGTAAACATGGCCTTGTCCCAACTTTTTTGAGATGTGTTGTTGTCATGAAATTAAAAATCACCTAATTTTTCTCTTTAAATGATACATTTTCTCAGTTTAAACATTTGATATGTCATCTATGTTCTGTTCTGAATAAAATATGGAATTTTGAAACTTCCACATCATTGCATTCCGTTTTTATTTACAATTTGTACTTTGTCCCAACTTTTTTGGAATTGGGGTTGTAAACTAATCTAATACTTCTTGGCTCACTTTTAGTTTATAAAAAGTATACTTTAAGTCTAAGAGAAGTAAACTCTGAGTCTACAACTAGTATTGTTTATTTTGTACTGCAAGTATACCACAAGTAAATTTATATACTAATAGTTTACTAGTTCTATACTTGTAGTCCCATGCTTTAGTTTACAAACGCATACTTCATAGTATACTGGAAATATACTATGAGTTTACTTGTTTTATACTTCTAGTCCACTTTTTAGTTTACTAAAGTATACTTTATAGCATATTGGAAATATACTATTAGTTACTGGTTATATACGACTAGTCCACTTTTTAGTTTTGAAGTATACTGCAATTACCCTTCTAAAGATAAGCACAACTACAGGGCGAGTACACTTAAACATAAGGCACAAATATTTTAAGACTTTATTACACTTTTGTTAGTATATATTGATCAAAAGTTTAAGTATAAGCTTAATGTACTTAGACTTTCCTATATACTTTTCACTATAAGCCTTATGTATAGTGGTGCTTGAGAATTTGCGAACCCTTTAGAATTTTCTATATTTCTGCATAAATAATAATAATAAGAAACCTTCATTCATCACATGCACACTTCAAGCACAGTGAAATTCATCCTCTGCATTTAACCCATCTGAAGCAGTGAACACACACACTCAGAGCAGTGGGCAGCCACACCAGAGCACCTGGGGAGCAGTCAGGGTTCAGGTACCTTGCTCAAGGGCACCTCAGCCCAAGGCTGCCCCACGTCAACCTAACTGCATGTCTTTGGATTGTGGGGGAAACCAGAGCACCCGGAGGAAACCCACACAGACACGGGGAGAACATGCAAACTCCACACAGAAAGGTCCTCGCCGGCTGCTGGGTTCGAACCCGGACCTTCTTGCTGTGAGGCGACAGCGCTAACCACTACACCACCGTGCTGCCCATGACCTAAAACATCATCAGATTTTCACACAAGTCCTAAAAGTAGATAAAGAGAACCCAGTTAAACAAATGAGACAAAAATATTATACTTGGTCATTTATTTCTCATCTCATCTCATTATCTCTAGCCGCTTTATCCTTCTACAGGGTCGCAGGCAATCTGGAGCCTATCCCAGCTGACTACGGGCGAAAGGCGGGGTACACCCTGGACAAGTCGCCAGGTCATCACAGGGCTGACACATAGACACAGACAACCATTCACACTCACATTCACACCTACGCTCAATTTAGAGTCACCAGTTAACCTAACCTGCATGTCTTTGGACTGTGGGGGAAACCGGAGCACCCGGAGGAAACCCACGCGGACACGGGGAGAACATGCAAACTCCACACAGAAAGGCCCTCGCCGGCCCCGGGGCTCGAACCCAGGACATTCTTGCTGTGAGGCGACAGCGCTAACCACTACACCACCGTGCCGCCCGGTCATTTATTTATTGAGGAAAATGATCCAATATTACATATCTGTGAGTGGCAAAAGTATGTGAACCTCTAGGATTAGCAGTTAATTTGAAGGTGAAATTAGAGTCAGGTGTTTTCAATCAATGGGATGACAATCAGGTGTGAGTGGGCACCCTGTTTTATTTAAAGAACAGGGATCTATCAAAGTCTGATCTTCACAACACATGTTTGTGGAAGTGTATCATGGCACGAACAAAGGAGATTTCTGAGGACCTCAGGAAAAGCGTTGTTGATGCTCATCAGGCTGGAAAAGGTTACAAAACCGTCTCTAAAGAGTTTGGACTCCACCAATCCACAGTCAGACAGATTGTGTACAAATGGAGGAAATTCAAGACCATTGTTACCCTCCCCAGGAGTGGTTGACCAACAAAGAGCACGCCAAGAGCAAGGCGTGTAATAGTCGGCAAGGTCACAAAGGACCCCAGGGTAACTTCTAAGCAACTGAAGGCCTCGCTCACATTGGCTAATGTTAATGTTCATGAGTCCACCATCAGGAGAACACTGAACAACAATGGTGTGCATGGCAGGGTTGCAAGGAGAAAGCCACTGCTCTCCAAAAAGAACATTGCTGCTCATCTGCAGTTTGCTAAAGATCATGTGGACAAGCCAGAAGGCTACTGGAAAAATGTTTTGTGGACGGATGAGACCAAAACAGAACTTTTTGGTTTAAATGAGAAGCGTTATGTTTGGAGAAAGGAAAACACTGCATTCCAGCATAAGAACCTTATCCTATCTGTGAAACATGGTGGTGGTAGTGTCATGGTTTGGGCCTGTTTTGCTGCATCTGGGCCAGGACGGCTTGCCATCACTGATGGAACAATGAATTCTGAATTATACCAGCGAATTCTAAAGGAAAATGTCAGGACATCTGTCCATGAACTGAATCTCAAGAGAAGGTGGGTCATGCAGCAAGACAACGACCCTAAGCATACAAGTTGTTGTACCAAAGAACGGTTAAAGAAGAATAAAGTGAATGTTTTGGAATGGCCAAGTCAAAGTCCTGACCTTAATCCAATGGAAATGTTGTGGAAGGACCTGAAGTGTGAGTTCATGTGAGGAAACCCACCAACATCCCAGAGTTGAAGCTGTTCTGTACGGAGGAATGGGCTAAAATTCCTCCAAGCCGGTGTGCAGGACTGATCAACAGTTACCGCAAACGTTTAGTCGCAGTTATTGCTGCACAAGGGGGGTCACACCAGATACTGAAAGCAAAGGTTCACGTACTTCTGCCACTCACAGATATGTAATATTGGATCATTTTCCTCAATAAATAAATGAGCAAGTATAATATTTTTGTCTCATTTGTTTAACTGGGTTCTCTTTATCTACTTTTAGGACTTGTGTGAAAATCTGATGATGTTTTAGGTCAGATTTATGCAGAAATATAGAAAATTCCAAAGAGTTCACAAACTTTCAAGCACCACTATAATCAGCTGAAAATGAAAAGCAAGAGGTGGAGGATTAGCAGATGAGACAGACGATAGATACCGTAGAGTGATGAGAATTAGTCTCACTAATTGTCAGATATGGAAGTGAGTTTCAGGATGCAGTAAATTTCTCCGTCATGTTATTTAGACTCTGCTGCCGTATTTAAGGATTCTTCAGTTGTCCCTCTCGAACAGGGTCAGGAGGCTAAGAACCTGTAATTATCCAGTATATTCTGGGGTAAAGTAACTTTAAAGAATGACCTCAAAAATGAAACAGGAAGTATGTTTCCTGTTGCTGATTGACATTGATTCCAATAAGAAGTAAAAATGTGGGAAAGGGAAACACTGATGTGTGTGTGTGAGAGAGAGAGAGAGAGAGAGAGAGAGAGATGTGTGTGGATGAGAGAAAAGTGAACAAATTCACTGAAGAATAAAGAAACCTTGTTTGAGTCCAAATTAGTTTCGTTTAATGGCGAGATCTCATTAACGGATAAGTGTCCTAATTTGTTTTCAATTTTCTTTACTGTCTCTTTGTGTATTAGCATGTCCCCCATCTCTCTCTCTCTCTCCCTCTCTTTCAGTCCTTTCTCTCTCTTTACTGCAGTTTTCTCGCCTTTTGAATGTTTTCGACTACTCAATCTACGCTGAATGATAAAATCCACATGTTCATAATGAGATACGTCGCAACTAACGAGGCTAATTAACCCCAAGGGAGCAGAAAGAAAGCACGAGCAAGCGATAAACATAGCCCGATTATTACATTTGCAGTCCTGCAGCAATTAATTCAAATAAATGATCATGACCTTTTCCTAAACCCAGAAAAATAAAAACAAGACACAGAGATTTAAACATGTGCTCGAATCAAACAACTACGAAATGTTCTGATGTCTTGTGATTTACTAAACACAACTAGCATGAAGGGAAGAAAGTCGATGGATGGATGGATGTTTCCAATATGTTAAATATTTCTCATTTCTCATTATATTGTGAGTCAGGCGTCTCTAACCTCACATTTAAGTTAAACTTCTTTGACACACACTTTGGGACCAAAGCTCTTCAGACTAAACATAAAAAAGGAACCATAACAACGCTAACATAAATAAAAACATTCTGGCTTCTTTTAGTTTGAAGTTATACACACGTTTAGTCTACAGCAGGTGAAAATTGATTAAAAAAAAGACAAAATGCAGAGCAAAATAACATTCTCAGAGTCATAATATGCAGGGAAAGGCAGGGAGCTAGGAGCACTATTGAATTCTCCATTCTGATTGGTCAGAAGGGGTTGGAGGAGATGTTTATTTATGTTTCATCGAAGGAGTCTCCAGTATCAGTGATTTGTCAAGCTGTAACTTCAGGACAGAGGAATTTATACGTTCCGGTTTCTTGTAATGTGACAAGCCGCGTTTCATTTTTATGCTTTAACGATGTACCACAACATTAAAGGAGAACTGAAGGCAAATCTTTTATGATCAAAATTCTATTTATCTCATTTTATTAAATATCAGAATGCGTTTTTGATCGCTATTTTGTCGCTGCTATAGCAAGTTATGAGTGTTTGAAATATGCTCTGTAAGATATCAGTCCATATGTCAAAGCGATGGCTGTAAATGAGATGCGTTGAGACCTGTGCGAGACATCGTAGGACGGAAGTAAAACGTACAGCGGAAATCAAAGCGACCAACGTTCCCTGTGTCCGAAACCGCTCACTCGTTCACTACTCCCTACTCCCTGTAGAGGGAATTACTATATAGAGGACCATACAGTGAGCTCATTGGTAAAATGAAAAAATGCTTTCGGACACTACTCCGTCGCGCTGGTATTTACGTCATTACTGTCGCACTATTAAAACGTGTCAGATCAGTCGGCTGGTGGGTTTTCAAAATAATAAACACACGCATGTATTTTTGTGATAAATCCATATTATACTGAGCGCGTTTCCCACATTAATCAATACAAAGTACCTGCAGCTTTTTTCTTTTAAATCAAGGCTGAATCCTTTCTTCTTTGCCACTACCTTTTATTAAATCAAATTTGAGATTTTAATTTGATTTCTTTCAGCGTGACCGCAATGCATGATGGGATATATTGCTTTGGTTAGTGACCATCGTTGTACACTATTTTTCATGATGCATTGTGGGATACTTTGAGTGCACTATATAGGATGTAAATAATCTTCACTAAGGTTTCAGACAGCACTACAAAATGGCGTTCTCACTATATAGTGCACTATATAGTGAGTAGGGAGCGATTTCAGACAAAGGGGTTGTCAAAAGACACGCACGCCCTCTTTCCAATGCTGACGTAATCAAGACGGAAGTTGTGTTTGTTTCGATAGCAATCAGGAAAGTTTGAAAAAAGTAGGCAGTAATCGTCATTTAAACTCGTTTTTATGCAATATTTCATTTGGAAAACAGTTTTCAAAATGGCGGCGCTGACACCTGGCTGACACTTCACGTTTCGAAGTCTCACACAAGTCTGGTGAAGATCTCGCGGATAAGCAACGCCTGCCGTGGACCAAACGAACTAAATTCAACACGGCTAAAAACCGAATAGACCGATAAGTATAATATTTAATTGCGATTCGTTGCCGATACGAGTCACGATATAAGGTTACTAAAAGCGAAAACGTAATTGAATAACACGTTAATTAAGAAATAAAGCAAGTTTAAAAATGACTTCAGTTTCCCTTTAAATGTCAGTATAAATGGAGAAAAGTATGAGTTTTGCTGGCAACCTCCTGAGGTGTAAGAGGCATCAAACACTTTTGGATGTGCTGTTATGGGAAAATTATCAATTTTCACATTGGGCTGCACAACACCACTCTGTCATTGATTGATTATTTTCCTATAACAGCACACACGTGTGTTTGTTTTTCTTGTTGTGGTGTTTTCCCTTTACTCAAAATTAATAATTTGTTTGTGTTTGTTTTTCTTTCCTTTTCTGCAGCTCCAACGGTAAATCGGTGACATGGGCTCAGACAGAGCGCAATTCCAAAGGTGGCCACTTGTGGCAGCGTCTCTCCTTCCACATCAAAAAGCGAGAAAATAACCAAACGGCCGTGATCAAACCTTTCTCCAAGGCATCGGAGGAAGTCACGCCTGAAAGCGCTACTGATAAAATGCTTTACGAAGTCGCAGAGAGCGAGGAGAGATACCCGATTATGTATCGGCCTCAGACTCCGTCACCGATCAGCACCGTGAGTCAGAGGACGGGACAAATTCTAGGGCGGAGCCAAGGTACTGATGATGAACAGATCATTAGTGTTTCCTCGTACGTCAGCCAGTCGTCCCGTAGAGAAAGCGGATCATGTGCAGGAGGGATAGGATCTGGTGGGGGTGGGGGTGGGGTTGTGACCGGCGCCATGGGAATTGGGGGCGGAGTCCCTAGCTCATCACAGGGTTCGCTGATGGAGCAAATCAGCTGCGTTGTGAACCGTTTCACAGCTAACATCAGTGAACTAAACAGCATGATGCTCTCAACTTCACCGACACGTCCTCCAAAAGTCCCACCCCCTTACTTCCTGTCCCGAGACATGTCCATGCCTGCCACCATGACAACCTATGCTGAAATTCAACCCCTTCCTCCTGTGGAATCAAACGGGGGCCGTCCATCCACTTCCTGCCCCCTCGGAGGTTCTTCGGTTGTTAAAGAGAAGATTTTGGAACCGACGGCACACGAGTCGCAGGCTTCGAAAGCGGAAATGGAGGAAATTCTTGCGCTAACGCCCCCCTCGCCGTTTAGAGATTCTGTGGCATCAGGAAGCATCTCGAATTCTCCTGCCTCTGGATCGTCACCCAAATACGAGTGCTTGGTACTACGGCACTACAGCCAGAGCTCCTCGTCCTTATAAGGATAAGCAAGAAAGTGGCGAGAATATTCATTCCCATATAAGATAATGGTTTATGGTGTGTGTGTTTACATGTTGTCGCTGTTAAATTTGGCAAAGAGCCAGAGCTCCTCGTCCTTAAGAGGACTGTAGAGACAGAACAGAGGAAATCAGGGAATGAAGGTAGAAATAATAATAATAAAAGCTGAGGTTGATGAATAACAGCATCTTAGAGAGGATATAAGGACCTTAGAGATGAGAAAAGGAGGAAGAAGGAGAACATTCTGATGCGAACTGATGAAAGAGGAGAGTAATGCTAAAATCAATGAATAATGGCGTCCCAGAGGATGTAATACAAAGAAACACTTGCGTAGAACTACAGCCAGCATTCTGGGACCTTAGACTCAGACAAGAGAGACGGTGTGATATCGATATGATGAATAATATCTTGGAAGAAGAGATACGAGGTAATACATATGATGCGGTTTTTATTTTGCGTATCTGCATGTTTGCGCCATTCCCTTGACGGTGAAAGACAGACATTACAAAAACGAACGACCTTCTAGACGTCGAGGTGAAAAAAGACGGAACAAGCGTGCCGATGTATAGATGAAAAGATATGTAGGAAGAGAAACGCTGGAATTTATAAATCGTGAAGGAAATATACGGTGCCTGCAAGGAGCTAGGAGTGGTGGAGGAATAAATAAATAGTAAATAAATACAAGAAGATGAGAAAGAAAGAAAGAAAGAAAGAAAGAAAGAAAGAAAGAAGAGGGAGAGAGAATGTGAGAAAAGCAGACAAAGTGTATATATATATATATATATATATATATATATATAGAGAGAGAGAGAGAGAGAGAGAGAGAGAAAGGAAGATTGAGAGATGGAAGAAAAAAGAGCAAAAAAGACAAAGAGAAAAGGCGGGCCCTTGCACTGCGGGTCACACTGATTGGTCGGCTATGAAGCCCATTATGATGTCATAACAAGCCAGTTGTAACTCAAACAGCTGGATACTTTTCAATGTGTTCCACTTGGAAAAAAAATGGAAACGGAATAAAAAATAGAGGAATAACTATGTGGGCGGCACCGTCACCTCACAGCAAGAAGGTCCGGGTTCGAGCCCCGTGGCCGGCGAGGGCCTTTCTGTGTGGAGTTTGCATGTTCTCCCCGTGTCCGCGTGGGTTTCCTCCGGGTGCTCCGGTTTCCCCCACAGTCCAAAGACATGCAGGTTAGGTTAACTGGTGACTCTAAATTGAGCGTAGGTGTGAATGTGAGTGTGAATGGTTGTTTGTCTCTATGTGTCAGCCCTGTGATGACCTGGCGACTTGTCCAGGGTGTACCCCGCCTTTCACCCGTAGTCAGCTGGGATAGGCTCCAGCTTGCCTGCGACCCTGTAGAACAGGATAAAGCAGCTACAGATAATGGATGGATAGAATAACAATGTGCAACGCTGAAATCATCGGAGTGTGTTTTATTGTTGAACAAACTGCAATTGTTGAACTCGTCCTTAAGGCCCGGTCCCACTGCACTTACGGATGCAAAGAGGATGTAAAACGTAAAAAAATATTTGCCATCCGTTGGAAAACGCTATGCATCCGTTGTGTACTCATTGCATACGTGCTTCATACGCTCTATCCATCGAGCATCCGTCCACTGTGATTTCATCCGCGCAAAAAGTTTTGAGCTGCACAAAACTTTTAGAACGGATGAACTTTCCGCCGTGTACGATGTAAATCCGCGACATATACGAGAAACAAACGTTCTATGTCCGTTATCATCCGTTAAACGTCTGCTGTATCCTCTCTGCATCCTCTGGGCATCCTCGCAACTCACATCCGCTGCAGCTGAAAACGGAAAGAGGGAGGAAAGATAAGGTACATGAAACGTCTATTCATCGTTAGTAGCACGGAAATAGAAAGGATGTAAGCGTATGCATCTCGTATATAAAGTATTCAAAACGGACAAAGCGTTTATATCTGGGATGTATCTCGTATATTTAGGATGTCTGGAGTATGTCTAGAGTATGTAGAAGGACACCTAGCGGACAATCGATATTTTGTATAAAAAGGGGGAGAAAATCATCTAGTAGTAGAGATGTATCGATGTAGCCGCCAGCACGTCTTTCCGCTTTATGTTGACGGCGTGTGTGCTGCATCCCTTTATATCCGCGGAGCAGACGCAATTCATACCCCCCGCATGCGCAGTGAACGGTCTGCATCCGATATACATCCGCGCAACATCCCCTTTGTTTCCGTTAGGCGTACGTGATGCATCCCCTTCATCCGCTATGCGTCCGCTTCTCAGTTATCACCGGTAACCCCTTCGGAGCTGTCATCCACTTCAATCCGCTAGGCTTCCTATGAACATGCGTTTAACATCCCCGCTATATACTACCCACGTCCGTTCTTTTCCGTTCTGTTTTTGCAAATTTTCGCCAATTTTGTCCATTTCTGGAGCGGATGAAAACGGATAGCGCCACCCCCGAAATTTTGCTCGTCCGCTGTGTCCTTTTTGCATACGTTTTGTGTCCATCGGCCAGTGGGACCGGGCCTTTAGGACTGTAGAGACAGAATAGACAAAAACAAGAAGATGGATGGATGCTTTAAGAAGTGATAAAAGTGATGAATAATGTCTTTCTAGAGTAGATATAAAGAGCTGTTTAATATAATAATAATAATAATGATAAAAATATAATGTGAGCGTTTGGTCGTGCATGTCTACAGCCTGACTGTACTACAGACATCAAAAAGGAAACAAGGGTGAAGATTTTCAGTTGAGAAATGAATCAGAGACAGGAACACAGAGTTACGAAAGGATGCAGGAAGCGTCATAGGGAATTTTCTAAACTGCTCTAAAAGGCACCTAAAGCCTGTAAAACAAGGGAGCAGGAGCAATGCTATTATCTCATCTCATCTCATTATCTCTAGCCGCTTTATCCTGTTCTACAGAGTCTCAGGCGAGCTGGAGCCTATCCCAGCTGACTACGGGCGAAAGGCGGGGTACACCCTGGACAAGTCGCCAGGTCATCACAGGGCTGACACATAGACACAGACAACCATTCACATTCACACCTACGCTCAATTTAGAGTCACCAGTTAACCTAACCTGCATGTCTTTGGACTGTGGGGGAAACCGGAGCACCCGGAGGAAACCCACGCGGACACGGGGAGAACATGCAAACTCCGCACAGAAAGGCCCTCGCCAGCCACGGGGCTCGAACCCGGACCTTCTTGCTGTGAGGCGACAGCGCTAACCACTACGCCACCATGCCGCCCTGCAATGCTATTAATTAAAGGAAATATATGCAAAAGGTGAAATATTCCAGTGCTGACTAGATCAGTAATGGTGTCCTTGTTCCCCAAAGTACACTTTAAATGTGCTCTTCACAGAAAGGTATAGTGAAATTCCCTAAGGTCTTATTATGCACCTTTGATGAGGTCATGGGTAAGCCGAGCTTGTTCGTGTTTCGAAAACGCTGAACTACAGCCATTTTTTCCACATATTAATCGATGGCCTTACAGCAAGTAATTGGTTCGGTCCGCTGAAAGGTTCCCTCGACCCCACTAAGATCCACAATAGAACCTTTATTTCTGAGAATGTGAATAAATGGTGTACTAAAACAAGGCTTGGCATGTCCTTGCTGTAAAGTTCAGTCACTAGAAGAGGCTATTAGATAGCTAGTACAGCGGAGATAGTGTGGAAATATTCACTTGAGACAAAAGAGACGAAAGAAAAGTGCGTGATGCTGAAACGGATGTCGTACTAGACAAGACAAGAAAACAAATACAAGCACCTGAATTCCTCATCCTTATAAGGACCTTAGACAAAGACATGGAGAATGGGGACTACAAGAAACGAAGGTGGGCGGCACGGTGGTGTAGTGGTTAGCGCTGTCGCCTCACAGCAAGAAGGTCCTGGGTTCGAGCCCCGGGGCGGGCGAGGGCCTTTCTGTGCGGAGTTGGCATGTTCTCCCCGTGTCCGCGTGGGTTTCCTCCGGGTGCTCCGGTTTCCCCCACAGTCCAAAGACATGCAGGTTAGGTTAACTGGTGACTCTAAATTGACCGTAGGTGTGAATGTGAGTGTGAATGGTTGTCTGTGTCTATGTGTCAGCCCTGTGATGACCTGGCGACTTGTCCAGGGTGTACCCCGCCTTTCGCCCGTAGTCAGCTGGGATAGGCTCCAGCTTGCCTGCGACCCTGTAGAAGGATAAAGCGGCTAGAGATAATGAGATGAGATGAGATGAGAAACGAAGGTTGTATTGCTGAAATATATGGAGAATAGATTCCGAGATAGAATACAAGAGACTCCTTTGTCCTTATAGGGACTGAAAATAGGACAAGTGTCACAGACATGCGGTATTTAGTGTGCGTGTTTACATGTTTTCACTGTTACATTTAGCCAAACGTCAAGGCTACTGAAGCGTCTTAAAATTTCAAGACTTTCTTTCAAGACGTGACTTAAAATACATTTTTTTTTGTTATTGTTGATGGTTTTTTTTTTTGTAATGGCCTTAACAATTACACGGCTCTCATCTAATTAGAGATATTTTTATTAAGTGTTTATTCTGTGTGGGTGTGTATATGGAATAATGGGGACCAGAAAACTCACAGTGATATGAGGACCTTCCCTCTAAAGTTGGCATCAGGCACGGAATTTCGAAAGGGCTGAGAAACACTTAAAACTGGAAACACACACACACACACACAAATGGACAAGTTGAAACTAAGGACTTGTTTTCGCTGCGCTTGGGCTCGAGGACCTGGCCTAATAGACTCTGCACAAAGTGCTTTGTTTTATTTCTTGCAAAATCCTGTAAATACACGTCAACGACAATTTGTCATCTTTTTTTGTTCCCATTTTCTACTTTCTTCCACATTCCTTTCTAATTTTTCTCTTCCTTTTTTCCTTCTCAGTCCATCTATTTTCCTGTGCTTTCCAAGCGCCCAGGATTTTCAATTCAGAATTATGAATGTCCGTTTTTTTTTGTGAACCTTGAATACCGTGGGACCAAATTTCTCGTACTTCTGCGTCTGCTTTTTGTTTAGAGGTGTGTGGTTTTGCCGAACTGAACACGATACTAGTGAATCAGATACTAGTGACTCTAACAGTGTAATCAACTGGAGTATTAAGATAATGGTTGTAACAACAAATCTGATTAATTAATCGATTCATTTGAGATTGTCCCAATGAATCAGGTGAATGAATCAATTAATTTGGAATTGTCACAGAGAATCAAGTGAATGATTCAATTCATTTGAGGCTTTCCAGAAGAATCATGTGAAGGAAGTGATTCATTTGAGATTGTCCCGATGAATGGATTGATCAATTTAACATTGCCACAATGAATCATATGAAGAAATTGATTCATGTTAAACTGTCCAAATGAATCAGGTGAAGGAATTGATTAATTCGAGATTGTCACAGTGAATCAGATGAATGAATCGATTCATTTGAGACTGTCTTGAAGAATCAGGTGAGGGAATCAATTAATATGAGATTGTCCTGATGAATGAATCAGTTCATTAAAGATGGTCACAATGAATCAGATGAAGGAGTCGATTCATGTGAGATTATCCCAATGAATATATCGATTCATTTAAGACAGTCACAGAATTAATTAGATGAAAAATTTATTTATTTGCTATCTGCTAATGATAATCAATAGAGTAATAATTCACAGCATTTTATTTAAATGTTAATACTCACTGTAACACTCAGTAACACAACATTTGTGTTTGCAGTTTCATCCGTAAAGGGCTTTTAGCACATTTAACTCAGACAAACTCCACCGCACACACAAGCACACCCTGAAAATTGCAAAAATTTCATCTTAACTATAATGAAATGAGTAATTCCACCTCCCATTTGTACAGTTTGTCTTCATCCAAACGGCATGATAAGAGAAAATCTATTTAAATTTTTCTGTTTGCCTCATGAAAACCTCAAGAAAATAAATCCACTGAAAACTAAACAAATGATCAAACATGCAAAAACCTAAAAGATGTCATTTCTTATAGATCACACCCACATATACTGATAATGAATATGACTCTGTTCTGATAGCTAATTGTTATACAGTATAATGAATAGAAACTTACTAGTTTGTAGTGCCAAAGGAGCTTATTTAATAAAATAATGACGTCAAATATTTCTATGTTGAAAGCACTGTATTGCTTTTTGTAAAAAAGAAAAATTGAATATACAGTATAAATATTCCAGATGTAAAGCAATACTACAGTCAACACACACACACACACACATACAAGGTACTAAGAAATGCACTGAATTTCATTCTTATATTTATTTTAGATGAATATGGATCACACACAAAGATATGGGAAAATAAATACTATAAAATGTATTAATGTGTGTAGTCAACACAGTGTACCTCATCTGATCACTTCTAATGCAAAAGAGTATTTTTTTTTTGCATCAAAAGAAACAATGAAGAGATGTGATTAAAATATTTTAGGGGGAAATAAGCTAAAAATGAAATTTCAAATAATTTTGTATGTTCAAATTAATTGGGGAGCTTATTAAAGTTTAAAAGTTGAAACTATTTTCAGTTCAAGAGCTATAGATATTTATAATAATAAAGATTTAACTGAGAATATTTTTAATTCAGTAATTAGGAATTACAATCCCTTATGGTTTGCAAATAAATAAATAAATAAATAAATACTATAAAATGAACTTAAAACTTATAAAACACATACAGTATGTTATATAAGAAAGTATCCTTGCTAATTACAAAATTATTCTTATTTTGCTGTAATTTTTAAACCTTTAATATTTTTAAACTTTAGTTTTTTCATTAAAATGTTAGAAATTTTATTTACTAAATGAAACTGATTGAATTCAGGGTTTTCTCCTAATTTCCAGTTCATCAAATTGGTGACTTAAATGTTCAGCGCGAATTAATTATTACTTTTTAAAATTCTAATGAAAGGGGTTTTTTTTTGCATTGGGTGGTTGGTTATCTTCATGTATGGGCTTTATAGGATGAGATAGTGTGAAGTCAAGCATATAATAAAATACCACTTTAGCCCCACGTGTTTGACATAAAGAAAAATGATCTCTCTGAATCTTTTCTCATCTTAGATTTTTCTCTTAGCTCATGTGAATTGTTGTTTACATTTTGTTATTAGAGAAAATATTTATTAGTTGATATCACGTGTACAAAATTGGGGTGATAGAATGTAATATCTGATATTTTTTAGTATGTAAAACTATATATAACAAAAGGAGATTGTATTTCAGTCATGTCCAAAAATCTGAGTGTACTACCAAGAACTGTTTTTATTCTATCAGTTATCAAAAACATGTTTTACTCGGGTGATGATTCTTCTGATTTAAGAATACAGTACTTAAAGTATATCCTGACATAAAACTGAAAATTATTGAAATGTGAAAAAAACCCTAACACCCAATGTACAAAATAAATATTCCATTTGTATTATTGAGGAAGGATGGAATATTGTTAGAGAAATATTAATTACATTTGAAAATCATATTCGTTTTTGATCAAAATCAATAACTGGTAGTGGGCTCACAAGGTTAAACTTCGAATCCCTGCCTGTAACACACACTTCTCAACTTGTGCCAGTTCAAACTGTGTAAATGAAGCTGTAAGTGCTTATTATTATTATTATTATTATTATTATATTTTGTTTTGAGTACATTTGGTTTTTTTTATTGTATTGGATATATTGGCTTTTTGGATGTAGAGATGTGCAGAATGTAATATATCTTTAAGGTGATTTTTGTTTTATAATTTTGAAATAGTTCATGTTGTGAAACAACGATGATCATGGCTATTTAGTCTCATCTTCCTTTTTTTTTTTAATTTATGAACATTTCGACATCATGGTGTTACTGTGTGGGAAGATATCTTTTGAATTGTTAATAAAAATCCGGAATTGAACCAAGACTCTGCTTTTATTGGAAAATAATAAAGGACTACAGTACCAGTCAAAAATTTGTACACCCCTACTCTAATCATTCATAGGTTTTTATGCATTTTGTATTTTCGACAATACTGAAAGCATCAAAACTGTGAAATAACACATGGAACATATATGGAATTATGTGGTAAACAAAAAAAAGTGTGAAAAAATTATGCTTGATATTTTAGATTCTTCAAAGTATCCAGTGTTTACCTTGATGACACTTTGCACACTATTGGCATTATCATTACCAGCTTCATGAGGTAGTCACCTGGAATGCTTTTCAATTAACAGGTGTGCCTCGTAGGCGGCACAATGGTGTAGTGGTTAGCGCTGTCACCTCACAGCAAGAAGGTTCTGGGTTCGAGCCCCATGGCCGGCAAGGGCCTTTCTGTGCGGAGTTTGCATGTTCTCCCCGTGTCCGCGTGGGTTTCCTCCCTGGTGCTCCGGTTTCCCCCACAGTCCAAAGACATGCAGGTTAGGTTAACTGGTGACTCTAAATTGACCGTGAGTGTGAATGGTTGTCTGTGTCTATGTGTCAGCCCTGTGATGACCTGCTGTGCACCTCAATAAACCGAATGGTAATTAGTCTTCTGATTTTTCCGTGAGGTTTGCCTTATGCAAAGAAAGACAGCATAGACGTTTTTTCCTCCCTATAAGTGGGGGGAGACCGAACGAGGTGAATTTAAAGGCCCGGTCCCACTGGCCGATGGACACAAAACGTATGCAAAAAGGACACAGCGGACGAGCAAAATTTTGGGGGTGGCTCTATCCGTTTTCATCCGCTCCAGAAATGGACAAAATTGGCGAAAATTTGCGAAAACAGAACGGAAAAGAACGGACGTGGGTAGTATATAGCGGGGATGTTAAACGCATGTTCATAGGAAGCCTAGCGGATGGAAGTGGATGACAGCTCCGAAGGGGTTACCGGTGATAACTGAGAAGCAGACGCATAGCAGAAAGAGTGGATGCATAGCGGATGAAGGGGATGCATCACGTACGCCTAACGGAAACAAAGGGGATGTTGCGCGGATGTATATCGGATGCAGACTGTTCACTGCGCATGCGGGGGGTATGAATTGCGTCTGCTCCGCGGATATAAAGGGATGCAGCACGCACGCCGTCAGCATAAAGCGGAAAGACGTGCTGGCGGCTACATCGATACATCTCTACTACATCTCGTTTTTGAAGAAGGCTACATTGATACATCTCTACTACATCTTGTATCAACACCATGGCTGTTCGACTCGTACTGAGATCCAGATGATTTTCTCCCCCCTTTTATACAAAATATCGATTGTCCGCTAGGTGTCCTTCTACATACTCTAGACATACTCCAGACATCCTAAATATACGAGATACATCCCAGATATAAACGCTTTGTCCGTTTTGAATACTTTATATACGAGATGCATACGCTTACATCCTTTCTATTTCCGTGCTACTAACGATGAATAGACGTTTCATGTACCTTATCTTTCCTCCCTCTTTCCGTTTTCAGCTGCAGCGGATGTGAGTTGCGAGGATGCCCAGAGGATGCAGAGAGGATACAGCAGACGTTTAACGGATGATAACGGACATAGAACGTTTGTTGCTCGTATATGTCGCGGATTTACATCGTACACGGCGGAAAGTTCATCCGTTCTAAAAGTTTTGTGCAGCTCAAAACTTTTTGCGCGGATGAAATCACAGTGGACGGATGCTCGATGGATAGAGCATATGAAGCACGTATGCAATGAGTACACAACGGATGCATAGCGTTTTCCAACGGATGGCAAAGATTTTTTTACGTTTTACATCCTCTTTGCATCCGTAAGTGCAGTGGGACCGGGCCTTAAATCTGGGTGGGACGAATCCCCCCCGTCCCCCCTCTATCTGCGCCCGTAACCTGGCGACTTGTCCAGGGTGTACCCCGCCTTTCACCCGTAGTCAGCTGGGATAGGCTCCAGCTTGCCTGCGACCCTGTAAAACAGGATAAAGCGGCTAGAGATGATGGATGGACGGTGTGCCTCGTCAAAAGTTAATTAGTGGACGAGTTTCTTACCTTCTTAGTGCATTTGAAATCAAACAGTAAATAGTAAACAATAAACATGCCCTATTAAATAGCCCGATTCCACAACTGGAGTAATCCATATTATGCCAAGAACCGCTCAACTTACTTTAAAACATGAAATGACTTAATAAAAATAAAGAATAATACTGAATTGGATAGAAGGTATGTCCAAACTTTTGACTGGTGCTATATATAGTTGGTACTCTAATTAGCATCCTGATGTTGAGTATTTTCCAAATTGTGTTTTATTGCACTTACGCTAGAATTTTCAAACAGTTACAGATTTTTGTTTATTAAAAAACAACACAACATACTTTTTTTTATCCATTTACATTTACACTGAATGTTGCAGAATGTTGATATAACATCTTTATCTGAACAGAAATATATCATAGCCTCCTAAGGCCCAAGCTGTTTTTTTACATGCATTTTTTATTTCTCTTTGCTATTTGGGCTTATTAGAACCTGATTAGAATAAAAACTAAGCATCATCTTTTGATAAGATGTACTTTTAGAGAAAAAGTATGTCCACATATGTGGATTCTTGTTCCGAATTTCTAAAAAGTGCTGTCCACGCATGTGACTGCTAAGCCCTAGGAGGATAGGGCAGATTCAGAAATTAAGATGAAGGACATTCTAGAATACAGCATTGTAAAATGTTAGCAAGAAACAGTTGTAGACATCCTAATAGTTATTTTAAACTATGAGTTTCTTGTACTGACATTGAACAAGAAGCAGAGTACATACACAATTTTGCTACGCCAGCGATAGTAACATAACATATACAAATTGTAGATATAACTTTACGTTTTCCCCCCCAATTTCAGTCATCTACCAAATCCCACATAGTTCTCCCGTGTCACATGACAAGTGTGAAGGCTAACACGTGCTTCCTCTGAGACACACCAGCCTTCATGAAACTCATCAAACTACTGCTGTGTCACAGAGCAGCGTAGCGCACTCAGAGGAAAGCGCTATCCGCCGCCTTCTGCATACATGCGCTCACAGTCGCACAGGATTGGCTAGTGTCACTGTGATTGACAGGGAAGGGAGAGGATGCCCCTCCTACAAAGAAAGCCTGGATAATTTTGCTCTCTTGGCTCCTGGTCACTGATGGCAATGCGACTGCTTTTCTGTTGTGCCACTCGGGAACCCATACACTTTAAATACACACTTGGCTACCATGAAAGTTACGTGTGTGTGTGTGTGTGTGTGTGTGTGTGTGTGTGTGTGTTGTCAGATGGCACACTTATGTAATTACTGTGTAGGCAAAAAGATGTACAGGTCTCCAACACACACACACACCACAATCACACATGCAAATTGGAGTGCATTTGAAGAAATGACACTGATCACCCACCACTCTCTCTCTCTCTCTCTCTCTCACACGTCGGAAGTGTGTTTAGTCTCATTAGAGCTTCTTACTCTCTCTCTCTCTCTCTCTCTCTCTCTCAAACACACACACACACACACAGGCTGTAATGATATACATCAAAATACACCTTATGACTAATTCCTACACATTCCGTCCCTGCTGTGTGATTATTATGAGCTGGGAGTCACGGTTGTCGTGGAAATTGCTTGCTTTATGGTGACTGGTTCGTGGTGTAAGTGAGACACCATGCATGTGTGTGTGTGTGTTGGTGGGGGGGACATAGGAGATGTGCAATACATATGTAACACATTCAACATATCCGATTGCCTTCTTCTTCTTTTTTTTTTAATAAATATCATATCTGGTGTCAATGCGAGACACGATATAAGACACAATATGTGCACTGAAATCAACTCATATTTTGAATTTACTTATTTACATTTTATATTCAAATGCAATTTTGCATATACTCATTAGTAAATGAGCTACATCAGACATACAAAATAAAGTTCATACCTACATACTGTAGAATACTTGAAAAGAGATTTTTCTGTACTATAGACCCCTTCACATGTTTGTAAACAAACCGACCGTTGCCAGGATGCGCGCGCAGCCTGGACTCAGAAACAATGGCGCTGCCCATAGACCGGCATTATGAGCTGTCAGATTATGCCAAACAATTGTCGCTACAAGATCGAGAACACTACATAAATAAGTTAACTCTAACAAGTGGACATCGCCTACCGGATCCGCATTTAATTAAAGAGTGGACGGATGATGTTAGTAAGTTCCCTGGTATACAATGGCCAGATATATACTCGTACCTTATTGACCAGACTTCAGTGTACACCCACGGAAAACTTGGTGCCTACAAGTCTTTAGACGCATATGATTATGTTATGTGCGGGCATGTACAGAACGTGTTTTACACTGAAATTGTTTTAATCAAATTATGCCAGTGATGTGATGGCAATGTGGCTTTAACTGCAACAGCAAATCCCAACACTAAACAGCAATTTGCAGGAGGTAATGGCATGAAAGGAATGATAGTGTAAAGAGTGCACACTGTAAAAAAAAATCTTGTCAAATTTACAGTGAAAAACTGGCAGCTGTGGTTGCCATTTTTTCACCGTAAAAAATACAGTGACAGTGTATATGGCTTTACGGTAAGGTATATCAACACTTGTAAAAACAACAGTTTGAAAATGTTCAATTTTACAGGTATTCAATGTACAATAATCAGTACATAACTGTTAATTTTACGGATATTCATTGTACAATAAACAATGATTCAAAATGATGGTTACAAGCAATGATCTACTAGACAGATATATATATTTTTTTAGAATTTTTTTGGGCTTTTTTCACCTTTATTAGATAGGACAGTGCAGAGACAGGAAATGAGCTGGAAAGAGAGACGGGGAGGGATCGGGAAATGACCTCAGGTCGGAATTGAACCCAGGTCCCCAGATTCATTGTATGACGCCTTAGTTGACTGAGCCACAATGGTGGGCATGTTTTTGTTTTTTTTAACAGGGCAATGATGTAATTTTAACCATCACATTCTGTTTTAGTCTTACAGTTTGTCTGTGTTTAAACTACAACAATTTGTAAATTCTACAAAAAAATATGATCAATTCAACATATTCTTACTGTTAAATTAACAGTGGCATTTGGTTAGGAGTTTTACAGTATATTGATGTAAATTACACACTGCTTCATTGTTTTTGTATTTACAGTTTTTTTATGTCATGATTTTACATAAATTCACTGTTAATTCTACGGACATTTTTTACAGTGCAGCTAAGAGAAATCAGAGCTGCGTAAAAAGCGAGAGGCAGAGAGCAGAAATGAAACTGAACGGGCCGGGAGCTAGGTTAGAGCAGTCAACGTAAGTTGGCATTTAGAGCGAGGGCACACAATTTTACCTTTCCATCCTTGCTTTAAAATTGTGATTTTCGGCATACACAAATAATGATGGCACAAAATCTGGACTGCTTGAGTCAAGCGAGAGCTCTCCTACAAACAAAACTGCATGCAAAGCTAAGTTAACATGCTAACAATATTCATTACATTGTGTAACTATGACCCAGCTAATCAGACCAAAGTATTTTGCAGACCAAAGTATTTTGCTACATCAATAAACGAAGACTAGAAAGAATAAAAAAGAAAGATTTAATAAATAGCCTGATCTTACCTGTGATGAAGTGGGCGCTGCAAACCCGCGCATTTTTGATGGTGCTTTCATCCCAGTCTACACGTTTGATGGCTTGTAGCCATAGACGTCGGCGATTTTTTTTGGAATGGGTGAGAGCCTGCTGGAATTCTGAACATTTTAACCCCATCACTGCTACGATTCTGACACCCGACAACACAACAACTAGGCATTTCTGAGTCTTTTTTGGGTCCAGGCTGCGCGCGCAATTTCCGCTTACGCATGAATGACGTTTACTGCGAAGGGGTCTATAGGGTTCAATGCAAAGGAAGCTAAGAACCGTAATTATCCAAATAACCACTGAAGAACCCTCCATCCATCCATTATCCGTAGCCAGTTATCCTGTACAGGGTCACGGGCAAGCTGACTACGGGCGAAAGGCGGGGTACACCCTGGACAAGTCGCCAGGTCATCACAGAGCTGACACATAGACACAGACAACCATTCACACTCACATTCACACCTACGCTCAATTTAGAGTCACCAGTTAACCTAACCTGCATGTCTTTGGACTGTGGGGGAAACCGGAGCACCCGGAGGAAACCCACGCGGACACGGGGAGAACATGCAAACTCCACACAGAAAGGCCCTCGCCGGCCACGGGGCTCGAACCCGGACCTTCTTGCTGTGAGGCGACAGCGCTAACCACTACGCCACCATGCCACCCCCACTGAAGAACCATTTTTCCCAATTGTGTACTTTTTCCTAAATTGCAAACAATCCATTTGTGATGGGATTTGGGGGAATAGACAGAAATTTCACAGCTACAACAGTGCTGTTTTCCACAGGTCATTAATGAAAAGCAATTCTCCTCATGTCTCCTAAATGCACTGTTCTACATTTCCACACCTCACTCTTAATACCGTAGCAGCGGAATAAAAAAACCTTAGTTTTAACAAAGCACTCATTCCTGTATATACAGTACATATTCATGGCATGCAGCTTACAAAACTAACACCGCAAACAACACACTGTATATCCATATTAGCTATATAAATATTATATTATGTTATAACCACAGTGTGATTCAATGCTCAAATTTGATTGATCAGAAGGTGTGCGTTATTTTCGTATAACAGTAATTCCAGCTGTAACATGAACGACAGATTAATATTAACGCGCTTGTTCTGATACGTTATGCTTTTTGTAGTAACAGCTCATACAAAGGACTTGGACGGCGGACACTGCACACAATCTAAGACTAACAATAAACGGATTTTTAACATGTGTTGTTTCGCAAAGTAAAATGTACGATCGTTGATGTGGTGATGTTTTCAGGAGAAGTTTATTTTACAGTGCGACAGACAGAGAGAGATGAAGGAATGACTGTCACAGCTATAAAGTAGGTGAGGACAGAAACTTGTCTCTCAGACATTCAACAACATTAAATCTTACCATAAAGGTTTACAAAGTCTGACGTGTCATTGTCATTCATTGTAATCAAGGCAAACTGCTGTGGTATACAGTGGGGCGAAAAAGTATTTAGTCAGTCACCAATTGTGCAAGTTCTCCCACTTAAAAAGATGAGAGAGGCCTGTAATTTTCATCATAGGTATACCTCAACTATGAGAGACAGAATGAGAAAAAAAAATCCAGAAAATCACATTGTCTGATTTTTAAAGAATTTATTTGCAAATTATGGTGGAAAATAAGTATTTGGTCAATCACAAAAGTTCATCTCAATACTTTGTTATATACCCTTTGTTGGCAGTGACAGAGGTCAAACGTTTTCTGTAAGTCTTCACAAGGTTTTCACACACTGTTGCTGGTATTTTGGCCCATTCCTCCATGCAGATCTCCTCTAGAGCAGTGATGTTTTGGGGCTGTCGCTGGGCAACACGGACTTTCAACTCCCTCCAAAGATTTTCTATGGGGTTGAAATCTGGAGACTGGCTAGGCCACTCCAGGACCTTGAAATGCTTCTTACGAAGCCACTCCTTCGTTGTCCGGGTGGTGTGTTTGGGATCATTGTCATGCTGAAAGACCCAGCCACGTTTCATCTTCAATGCCCTTGCTGATGGAAGGAGGTTTTCACTCAAAATCTCACGATACATGGCCCCATTCATTCTTTCCTTTACACGGATCAGTCGTCCTGGTCCCTTTGCAGAAAAACAGCCCCAAAGCATGATGTTTCCACCCCCATGCTTCACAGTAGGTATGGTGTTCTTTGGATGCAACTCAGCATTCTTTCTCCTCCAAATATGACAAGTTGAGTTTTTACCAAAAAGTTCTATTTTGGTTTCATCTGACCATATGACATTCTCCCAATCCTCTTCTGGATAATCCAAATGCTCTCTAGCAAACTTCAGATGGGCCTGGACGTGTACTAGCTTAAGCAGGGGGACACGTCTGGCACTGCAGGATTTGAGTCCCTGGCGGCGTAGTGTGTTACTGATGGTAGCCTTTGTTACTTTGGTCCCAGCTCTCTGCAGGTCATTCACTAGGTCCCCCCGTGTGGTTCTGGGATTTTTGCTCACCGTTCTTGTGATCATTTTGACCCCACGCAGTGAGATCTTGCGTGGAGCCCCAGATCGAGGGAGATTATCAATGGTCTTGTACGTCTTCCATTTTCTAATAATTGCTCCCACAGTTGATTTCTTCACACCAAGCTGCTTACCTATTGCAGATTCAGTCTTCCCAGCCTGGTGCAGGTCTACAATTTTGTTTCTGGTGTCCTTTGACAGCTCTTTGGTCTTGGCCATAGTGGAGTTTGGAGTGTGACTGTTTGAGGTTGTGGACAGGTGTCTTTTATACTGATAACGAGTTCAAACAGGTGCCATTAATACAGGTAACGAGTGGAGGACAGAGGAGCCTCTTAAAGAAGTTGTTACAGGTCTGTGAGAGCCAGAAATCCTGCTTGTTTGTAGGTAACCAAATACTTATTTTACCGAGGAATTTACCAATTAATTCATTAAAAATCCTACAATGTGATTTCCTGGATTCTTTCCCCCCATTCTGTCTCTCATAGTTGAAGTGTACCTATGATGAAAATTAAAGGCCTCTCTCATCTTTTTAAGTGGGAGAACTTACACAATTGGTGGCTGACTAAATACTTTTTCGCCCCACTGTAAGTGCAGTAACACGTTCAAAAACGTGCCTGATATATGAAAATAATGTACTTCTGAAGTGGGGGGAGGGGGCTTGTTTGTTTGTTTTTTTCTTTTCTCATAGACAGCTCTCTGGTCTGAAGGTTGGTTTATCCTTTTTAACAGCAAATGTGGATTTCACAGGCAAACCCAGGACTCAAACCAAGAGTAGGCATTCAAAGCTATTCATTGTTTAAACAATCGATCTAACAACACACACCTGGGCAACAAGGAACATCTTTGACTGACGTGTTCCAACATTTTTGATCACATAAAGATGTTTGGATTTAAACAAACGGTGCCATGATCGAAGCTAGATGTAAATATCAGGAAATGAAAACTGAAATCCTGATCTATCTTCTATTCATCTTTTGATTTCAAACCGATGTCTTCAGTGTATAGCAAAAACAAAGGAATTGTCCTTGCTGTTCCAATATTTCCATGAGAGACTCTATGCGTGCAAATTTTAATGGTTTAGATCCTTAAAGAGGCCGAGATGTAAAATCATTGTTGCAGCTACAGAGATGGTATCTGACTTTCTTACACAACACGATTAAACACCGGAGAACTGGGACTGCGCATATGAAAAAGTCTGTGGCAGCAAATTAATTAGTCTCCAAATTAATCAACCCTGAATTGAATCAGAGGCCAATTAAATTTAATCAGTCTCTCCACACAGACTCTGCTTAGATCACTGATTAAGGCTGAATCCTAAATTACTCCCTGCTCCCTGTCTAAACTACACTAGATAGAACTGGAAATAAAGTCTTCTTGCACACAGGGTCCCACTGTAGTACCTTATACACCCAATAAACAGGGTTTTTACTCATCGAAATAAATCCTCTGGTGCAAGTTTGGAGTACAGATTCAAGAAAAATTCACAAAAGAAAAACAAAACAATCTCAATGTCAAATCACACACTGATTTTAGTTACTCATGGCTGATTCGTGGGCCCCTTCTTTGGGAAAACATTAACTCAGATAAGGCTCTCAAACTTTAGCAAACACTGATGAGAACTCTGACCAGACAATCTAACTGAATACTAATCACTAGCTGTCACAACGCAAACTGCCGGGATGAATATAATGTGTATGAAGCACCAGACAGCAGCATTAAAGGTTAAAGGTTAGATTTGTTCAGAATGCAGATCAAGTCCATGATCCATTAAATGGCTGAATTTTACATCAAGTTACCTAATGACTTTCCAAACATATCCTTATAGAGAAATGCCGTGATGTTGTGAGTCGAAAATAGAGATTTTACTTTGAAATATAGGAAATAAGACTCAAAAGTATTCAGTGAAAGAAAAACTCAAGTGCAGTACAGATACCTAAAAACCAGACATAAGAACAGGAACAAAATAATCATACTGTACGTCATTATTTCCCACCTCAGCCGAGATATCCTGCAGTTCAGCTTAAAAGTTACACTCAGTAAATCCTCATGTCCTGTTGGCTGTTTTTTTTCCCCTCAGAACATCTGGTTCGGGTTTTTTTCTTCAGACACATAAGAATACAGTTGTGCTCATAAGTTTACATACCCTGGCAGAATTTTTGCTTTCTTGGCCTTTTTTCAGAGAATATGAATGATAACACAAAAACTTTTTTCCCCACTCATGGTTAGTGGTTGGGTGAAGCCATTTATTGATAAACAACTGTGTTTTCTATTTTAAAATCATAATGACAACAAAAAACATCCAAATGACCCTGATCAAAAGTTTACATACCCCAGTTCTTAATACCGTGTATTGCCCCCTCTAACATCAATGACAGCCTGAAGTCTTTTGTGGTCGTTGTGGATGAGGCTCTTTATTTTCTCAGATGGTAAAGCTGCCCATTCTTCTTGGCAAAAAGCCTCCAGTTCCTGTAAATTCCTGGGCTGTCTTGCATGAACTGCGCGGTTGAGATCTCCCCAGAGTGGTTCGATGATATTGAGGTCAGGGGACTGAGATGGCCGCTCCAGAAACTTCACTTTGTTCTGCTGTAGCCAATGACAGGTCGACTTGGCCTTGTGTTTTGGATCGTTGTCATGTTGGAACATCCAAGTACGTCCCATGCGCAGCTTCCGGGCTGATGAGTGCAAATTTGCCTCCAGTATTTGCTGATAACGTGCTGCATTCATCTTTCCTTCAACTTTGACCAAGTTTCCTGTGCCTTTGTAGCTCACACATCCCCAAAACATCAGCGATCCACCTCCGTGCTTTACAGTAGGAATGGTGTTCCTTTCATCATAGGCCTTGTTGACACCTCTCCAAATGTAACATTTCTGGTTGTGGCCAAAAAGTTCAATTTTGGTCTCATCACTCCAAATTACCTTGTTCCAGAAGTTTTGAGGCTTGTCTCTGTGCTGTTTGGCGTATTGTAGGCGAGATACTTTGTGGCATTTGCTTGGTTTTAACAGAGCCCCTGATTTATTTGTTAATCATAGTTTGAACACTGCTGACTGGCATTATCAATTCCTTGGATATCTTTTTGTATCCCTTTCCTGTTTTATACAGTTCAACTACCTTTTCCCGTAGATCCGTTGACAATTCTTTTGCGTTCCCCATGACTCAGAATCCAGAAACGTCAGTGGCTGGATGAAAGATGCGAGAGTCTGTCTGGATCCCAGAAACTCACTCAGCTTTTATGCACACACACTGATTACAAGCAAACAGATCACAGGTGAGGATGTTACCTTTCAAACCCATTTGTATCAACTTCTGTGCAAAAATCACCAGGGTATGTGAACTTTTGATCAGGGTCATTTGGGTAGTTTCTGTTGTCATTATGATTTAAAAAGAGAAAACACAGTCGTTTGACAATAAATGGTTTCACCCAACCACTAAGCATGATTGGAAAAGATGTTTGTGTGTTATCATTCATATTCTCTGAAAAATGATCAAAGAATCATAAATTCTGCCAGGGTATGTAAACTTATGACCACAATTGTAATATTATGTAAAAGTCAGACAATTAATCTGAAATTACAGAAATAGTATGTATTAATACAATAGTAACTATAATTTTAAAATAGATAGATAGATAGATAGATAGATAGATAGATAGATAGATAGATAGACAGGCAGAGAGACATAGATAGGATCAACAGACAGATAGATAGATAGATAGATAGATAGATAGATAGATAGATAGATAGATAGATAGATAGATAGATAGATAGACGGATGAATGGATGATAGACAGACAGAGAGACAGATAGGATCAACAGACAGACAGACAGACAGACAGACAGACAGATAGATAGATAGATAGATAGATAGATAGATAGATAGATAGATAGATAGATAGATAGATAGATAGAGACAGATGGACAGACGGATGGATGATAGACAGACAGAGAGACATAGATAGGATCAACAGACAGACAGACAGACAGATAGATAGATAGATAGATAGATAGATAGATAGATAGATAGATTGTTAGGACTTGGACTATCTTGGCCTCTAGAGGCCGCTATTATTTTCTGTTGTTGTCATGTTTGTTTTGACTGCTAGAGGCCGCTATTGTTTCTGTGTGTTGTGTTTTGTTTCTCCATGTGCCTTGTGCCCCGCCTAGTCCTCATTATTGCCGCTTGTGTTCTATTTTAGTTTGTGTATATATACTCCCTCAGTTTGGCCTCTAGTCACGGAGTCTTTGTGCTGTGATGTTTAGCTCCAGTAGCTGCTGTTCCGTGGTCTTTGCCTGTGGCTTTTGTACTTTGCTTTTCTTTTGGACTTTTTTGGACTTTGTATTTACCATTTTTGGATCTTCTGAGTGTTTGAATTTTTGCCTCTTCTTTTCTGGTTTTTGGCTGTTTGTTTTGACTTTGAACTTTTGGTTTTTTCCCGTTTATCTTCTGAGCGTTTGGATTATACTTTTGTTTTTGCCTTGGATTTTCTCATCTCATTATCTCTAGCCGCTTTATACTTCTACAGGGTCGCAGGCAAGCTGGAGCCTATCCCAGCTGACTACGGGCGAAAGGCGGGGTACACCCTGGACAAGTCGCCAGGTCATCACAGGGCTGACACATAGACACAGACAACCATTCACACTCACATTCACACCTACGCTCAATTTAGAGTCACCAGTTAACCTAACCTGCATGTCTTTGGACTGTGGGGGAAACCGGAGCACCCGGAGGAAACCCACGCGGACACGGGGAGAACATGCAAACTCCGCACAGAAAGGCCCTCGCCAGCCCCGGGGCTCGAACCCAGGACCTTCTTGCTGTGAGGCGACAGCGCTAACCACTACACCACCGTGCCGCCGCCTTGGATTTTATATATTGTAAATAAACTGGTTTTTCTACTCTACTTTCGCCTCACGCCTCTGCACTTGAGTCATTCCCCTGGTGGCCTAGTGGGGGTTTGCTGGATCACTACACCAGTGACCCGGGTTCGATCCCCAGCAAAACCCTAACATAGATGCAGAAAGATCCTGTTGATCCTATCTATGTCTCTCTCTGTCTGTCTATCATCCATCCGTCTGTCCATCTGTCTATGGATGATAGACAGACAGATAGATAGAGACAGATGGACAGACGGATGGATGATAGACAGACAGAGAGACATAGATAGGATCAACAGACAGATACATAGATGATAGACAGACAGAAATAGATGGATAGATGGATGATAAACAGAGATAGATAGACAGATGGATGGGTGATAGACAGAGATCCATAGATAGGATCAACAGATAGATGGATGATAGACAGACAGAAACAGATAGATAGATGGATGAGAGACAGATAGATGATAATAATAATATAGCATTTTTATAGCGCCATATACACTATCTGCCCTATGGCACTTCACAATAATACAGTTTAAAAAAATCTTATGTTTAAGCATTAAACAAAGGATTATCACAATACTTAACAAAATTACAAAAAAGCTTTCTTAAAAAGAAATGTCTTAACTCTTGATTTGAATGATGTTATTGAATCGCTTTTCTTTATGTCGGTGGGCAGGGCATTCCAGAGCTTTGGTGCAGCAACTGAAAATGCCCTGTCCCCATAGGTCCTTTGATTAGACCTTGGGATGGGATTAGACTGGCCAGCAGACCTTAGATTGTGACTAGGTTGATAAGGACTTAATAGATCACTAAGATATACAGGAGCTAAATTATTTAAAGACTTATAAGCTAATAATAATATTTTAAAAATAATTCGTTGTTCCACTGGCAGCCAGTGCAGCTCTCTGAGGATTGGTGAGGCACGAGCATACCTCGGCTTGCGGGAAACAAGCCAAGCCGCGCAGTTCTGGACAGATTGTAGCCACTGTATGAGATATTTTGGAAGACCGTACAAAAGAGCATTGCCATTATCCAATCTACAGGTAACAAAAGCACGCACAAGAGCTGCCATGGAATCTTCAGACAAATATTTTCTTATTTTAGCGATCTGTCTGATGTGAAAAAAAGCAGATTTAGTAAGAGAGTTGACATGTTTCTCTAGAGTTACGCTATTGTCCATTACACAACCTAAGTTCCTAGCTGAAGTCGAGGGCTGTACAACGTAGTCATTAATAGAGATGCAATCAAGTGAAGGACGAGGGCGGTATTTTGAACTGCTAATTAGAAATTCAGACTTGTCACTATTAAGCTTTAGCTTGTTTACCCTCATCCAGTTATCTATTTCAGTCGCACAGGCCTCTATTAAGCTAACGGCTGATGCTTGCCCCTCCCCACTCTGGGAATCAAAAGACAAGTATAACTGGGTATCGTCCGCGTAAAAATGGAAACCCATGTTATACTTCCTCACGATATCCCCAAGTGGCGAAGTGTACAGCAGATAAAGAATAGGGCCTAGGACAGAGCCCTGAGGTACCCCACAAACCAGTGGCTGGTGTGATAGACTTCACTCCTCTGATTTCCACATACTGAAATCTATTACGAAGGTACGATTTTAACCATAGATGGATAGATGGACAGACGGACATGGATGGATGGATGGATGGCTGATAGACAGACAGAGAGCCAGATAGATAGGATCAACAGACAGACAGGCAGATAGATAGATAGATAGATAGATAGATAGATAGATAGATAGATAGATAGATAGATAGACTGTCCAACTCACCCACTGATAGATAGATAGATAGATAGATAGATAGATAGATAGATAGATAGATAGATAGATAGATAGATAGATAGATAGATCAGGACAGATGGATGGATGGATGGATGGATGGATGATAGACAGACAGGAACAGATAGATAGGATCAATAGATAGATAGATAGATAGATAGATAGATAGATAGGCAAGGCAAGTTTATTTGTATAGCGCATTTCATACACACAGGCAATTCAGTGTGCTTCACAAAAAATAAAAGCATAAGAACAGTAACAAAGAATTAAAGTAAAAGTAAAATCATTAAAATCCAAGATTAAAAAGAAATTAAAATAAAGAAAGTAAAATCATTAAAATCAAAATTAAAAGAAATTATATTAAAGGAAATTAATTACACTTTAGGTAAAAATTAATCAAGTGAAAGGATCTGAAAACAGCTTTGTCTTGAGCCTGGATTTAAAACTAACAACAGTAGGAGCATTTTTGATCTCATCTGGAAGTCGGTTCCAAAGCTTAGCAGCATAGCAACTAAAGGCTGCTTCACCACACTTCGTTTTGACAGCTGGTATTACTAGCAAGTTTTTCTCTTGTGATCTTAGAGACCTAGTTGGTGCATATAATTGAAACATATCCAGTAGGTAGCTGGGTCCCATCCCATTTAATGTTTTAAATAGAAGAAGTAATGCTTTAAAGTCAATTCTATAGCTCACTGGGAGCCAGTGCAGAGACCTTAGGATTGGAGTGATATGGACTACCCTTTTTGTTCTTGTAAGAACCCTTGCTGCTGCATTTTGGATTAGTTGAAGCTCTTTGATGGTCTTTTTTGGAAGACCTGTGAAAAGGCTATTGCAGTAATCAACCCTACTGGAGATGAAAGCATGAATAAGTTTTTCTAGATCATGTTTTGACATGAGACCCCTGAGTTTAGAAATGTTTTTTAGGTGATAGAATGCAGACTTTTTTTACCACTTTCATATGACTGTTGAAGTTAAGTTTGCTGTCAATAAGGACACCAAGGTTTTTGACAGTATCCTTTGCTTTAAGCCCCTTAGTTTAAAGAACAGTGGCAATCCTAAGCCTTTCCTCCTTTTTGCCAAATATAATTGCTTCAGTTTTATCTGCGTTCAGCTGAAGAAAATTGTGAGACATCCATTTGTTAATTTGGTCAATGCATCTATGAAGAGACTCAAGAGGGGCATAGTCATTAGGTGACATAGCTAAGTAAAGCTGAGTGTCATCTGCATAGCTATGGAAGTTTATTGAGTTATTCTTAATAATTTGTCCAAGTGGGAGCATATAAAGGTTGAATAGTAATGGTCCCAGGATTGAGCCCTGGGGAACCCCACAGTTCAAGGACACGGGTGATGAACTGTGGCCTCCAATGGCCACATAAAAAAATCTTTGTTGTAGGTAAGATTTTAACCAGTTGATTACTATACCAGTAAATCCAACCCAGTGCTCCAGTCGATGTAACAGTATGGAATGATCTACCGTGTCAAATGCAGCACTTACGTCTAAAAGCACCGAGACTGATGTTTTACCAGCATCAGAATTAAGACGTAGGATGGATGGATGGATGGATGGATGATAGACAGACAAAAACAGATAGATAGGATCAACAGATAGATAGACGGATGGATGATAGACAGACAGAGAGACAGATAGATAGATAGATCAAGACAGATGGACAGATTGATGGATGGATGATAAACCGAAACAGATGGGATCAACAGACAGATAGATAGATAGATAGATAGATAGATAGATAGATAGATAGATAGATAGATAGATAGATAGATAGACTCCAGATAGATAGATAGATAGATAGATAGATAGATGATAGACAGACAGAGAGACAGATAGATAGATAGATCAAGACAGATGGACAGATTGATGGATGGATGATAGACCGAAACAGATAGATAGATAGATAGATAGATAGATAGATAGATAGATAGATAGATAGATAGATAGATAGATAAGCTCCAGATAGATAGGATCAACAGATAGATAGATAGATAGATAGATAGATAGATAGATAGATAGATAGATAGATAGATAGATAGATAGATAGATAGATAGATAGATAGGATCAACAGATAGATAGACGGATGGATGATAGACAGACAGAGAGACAGATAGATCAACAGATAGATAGATAGATAGATAGATAGATAGATAGATAGATAGATAGATAGATAGATAGATAGATAGATAGATAGATAGATAGATAGATAGGATCAACAGATAGATAGACGGATGGATGATAGACAGACAGAGAGACAGATAGACAGGTAGATCAAGACAGATGGACAGATTGATGGATGGATGATAGACCGAAACAGATAGGATCAACAGACAGATAGATAGATAGATAGATAGATAGATAGATAGATAGATAGATAGATAGATAGATAGATAGATAGATAGATAGATAGATAGATCAAGACAGATGGACAGATTGATGGATGGATGATAGACCGAAACAGATAGGATCAACAGACAGATAGATAGATAGATAGATAGATAGATAGATAGATAGATAGATAGATAGATGTACTCTATTGAAGGGGGATTTTGGGAAAAGTTTGCTTTATTTAAAAGGGCCAGATTTCAAAATGGAAGTGCTGTATAAAATAAATATTGCATGATGTCTGTATAATAATAATAATAATAATAATAATAATAATCCCCTTCTCTGGCTAAATCATGCGTTCCTGTTGCTGTGGTTAATGCGCGCGCTGTTAGAGAGTGCAGCCTTCAGCACTTCCTGTTCCTGCGTCACTGTCACGTGACTGCGGTCACATGATAAGAGCGGGAAGTTCCGTGGCAGTGTGTTTGTGAGCGGGCTGGAGGAGACGCTCCGGACTCTCAGCACCGGAAAGCGCGCGCTGCTTGCGTTGGGACCCGTTTATTAGAAGGCGGAAGTGCGGAGTGTGTGCGGGATGAAGGCGGTTGTGTTGTGTTTGGCGGCGTGTTGCTGCTTCGGCGTGTCTGTGGCTGACACTCCCGCTAACTGCACTTATGAGGAGCTGCTGGGCTCCTGGGTGTTCCAGCTCTCTAAAGTGGGCCAGGACAAGAACATCGACTGCTCCACTGCCGGTGAGGGCCGGGGGGGCCAGGGGGAGAGCGGGGGGGGTTGGGTTGGGTTGGTTCTGCATTAACACTCTATCCTGTGTGCCGGTTCTTGTGCAGGTCCGACAGTGAGGTCAGTGAGTGTGCATCTACAGAAGCTCTCTCAGGCTGTGGATGACCTTGGAAATACTGGCTTCTTCACCATCATCTACAACCAGGGCTTTGAGGTGGTGCTCAATGACTACAAGTGGTTTGGCTTCTTCAAGGTTGGTGTCTCCTGTGTGTACACGCACACCCTAATTATACACACACACACACACACACACACCCCAATTATACACCCACACAGGCCAGTCAGCATACTACAGAGGGCGACTAAGGGCTAAAAGGTGCATAGATGGCAAGGAATGCAAAGCACATCACACCAGATGTTAGATATAATTATAATGAAAAATATGGACTCTAAACCAGATTAAGCGGGTTAAATTAAACACCCAATTTCATTACATGTATACAGTTGATGAAATGATCAAAATAAGAGGATTCAAGAATAAATAAGCATGCTATGAACATAAATCAAGAACATGGAAAGACAAAGGCAGGAAACAAGCTTGCAAACACTACTGAAACACCAACAAACTACAATAATTCATTTTTCAGTATTACGTCAGTGCAAGAAACATTTAGAAGTATAACACATCTTGCTTAAAAAAAAAAAAATTACTTTGCTAAAAAAAATTCTTTTAGCATTTCTTGCTAAGTGAAATTGCTAAAGAAAAATTTGAGTCTTTAGCACTTTTCGCTAAAACAATTTGGGTCCTAGAGTGAGCACAGACACGCGCGCCAGAGATCGTTATCTTCTGTTTTAGGTGACTTCATGTGACCCCACATGATTAGAGCTGCTTGGAAATGTTACGCTCCCTGTTTCACACCAGAGCACGTGATGGGCTTGGAGCAAAGTCTGGCACTGAGCTGTGATTTCTTCACTCTGAGTGTCATGTTTCAAACCATATTGGATAGAGACTGTGTTGCTTTAAACAGAAATGGGCATGAAGTAATACCATCTTCCTGTAAATGATGCCAGGAAGATTTGGGAATTCTGTGCCTTTAATTATTTAAAAAAAAAAAACTCTTTACCCCATAGATGGAGGGTAGAGTATACCCTTCTGCCTTGTGCTCTTATGGGAAAATAATCAATGGAGTAGTGTTTTGCTGTGTGTGAAGTAGATACTGTTATGACCCTGGAGTGGATCATTTTCCTGTAACAGTGTGTCTTGGTGTACTTTATTCCTCAACAACTTGTTGGCTTTAGTGTGAAAGTCTAGTTCACGGCCTCATGTAGTGCATTACTGTGGTTTCAGTCACATGTTGTGATTGACATTTCAGCTCTGAAATGTCCTGACTCAGCTCTCTTCCCTCTCCCCACCACTTTATCACCAGCACATGACTCAGAACTTCACAGCTTTACAAATAAGTGACTCAAACTAGTGAAGGATCATGCTGAACTTGTGTGCAGCAGCAGCCAGTCAACACTGCTGTTTTTAAATAATAAAAAAAAAAACTGCATGGGCTGTGTGTGATGTACACTTCCAATTGTAGGTTTTTTTCTTTTTCAAAAGTAATGCTGCCCCCTTCTCTATCAGTATTCCCAGGAGGGCTCGGTAGTCAAGAGTTACTGTGATCAGACGCTTCCTGGTTGGGTTCATGACGTTGTGGGGAACAACTGGGCCTGTTTCACTGGGAAGAAAATTCAACCTTTGCCTCCTAAAACCAACTACGTTTCTGCACCTGCCCCGTGAGTGTGTGCGTTAATCCTGTAGACATTCTAGGGGTGTTCACACGGCACATATTTGCATCGATGCTGCACCGATGTATTTTGTTGCGATATATCTTACACCAGTGTAAATTTTGTGGCGCGTTCACACGTCACAAACCTGCTTACTAGAGAGAAGCGTGTTAGCACCGGTGCAGCCCCACTTGTGGTCATACGGCAGTTTTTGCGACCATGCAATAGTCGCAAAAACTTTACTATCCTTTCCTTTGATAAAGTTTTGATATTTCCTTTTATTGCTATCATTTCCGATCGTAATAATGCGGAAATGAAATACGTGCATGCGTGAGAATGTACTTCCTTTTCCCGGTTGTCATGGCATCACCAAGCGCCGGGAAAACGACGTGGATGAAGACACCAGTGTTGCCAGATACTGCTGACATTTTCCAGCCCAAAATATGTTCAAATCCACCAAAATGCACTTAAAACCGCCCAACCTGGCAACACTGGAAGACATGCAGTCCTGTTGATATTCGCCATTTTGGAAGCGCAAAATACCAGGATGCAAAATTATGCAATGCCCGTATGTAATCAACTCTCCTCACGCGTAGCGAGTCTACCCCTGTAGCGTTCAGACGTCCCGTTTTATATCGGTGCTGCCCCGCAAACTAGCATTTACTCCGGAGTAAATTTCTTAAGCCACCTCCCGAGCAGGGTTAGATTTGCACCAGTTTAAGCAGCTTTCAGGGGCTACACCGGTATAACTTTGTACCGTGTGAACGCTCTACCGGGGCAGCCCCGGTGCTACACCAGAGTAAAAGATGCCGTGTGAACACCCCTTCTGTACTGTCGCACAAGTACTACCTTCATAACTGTGTTTCAGGTTCCTGCGGCTTTATAAGAATGACCTGAGCTTCGTGGAGCGCATTAACACAGTACAGAGCTCATGGAAAGCCAAGGCCTACAGAGAGCACGAGACGGCCACCATCCAAGAGTTACTGCGGAGAGCCGGAGGGCACAAGTCTCTCATCCCACGGTGTGTATTCGCACATGCATCCCTTCAGTGTGTAGAGGTTTGGGTTTTCATGTTTGTATTAGAGCAGCAGATACAATTATTGGCACCTTAAAGGAGATACAGAGCCTTTATTTTTAAATAAATGAGTGGATAGTATCTCCATCCTTGACTCTTGTATGCTGCTTAAATGGGAATTTAAAAAAAAGTCAAGTTAAAATTGACTGCAAAGTTGTCATTTGAGCTGCCCTGTTGAGCCGGCTAGCCCCGAGTGCGTGACATCTCAGCAGGAACTGGTTTTAAAGGTCCTAGGCAATGGTTTTAATTTTATGCACACTTGAAACTTTGTTAAACCCTCTGTAACTTCTTCTGGTCCCAAGAAGTATTGTTAATAAGTAATTAAAATAAGTTGGTGCGGCTCGTGGGGAATTTGTTGGCTATTTTTGTGACCACTCGGCGCGTGATGTCACTAAGACGAACAAACCACTTGAGTTGAGTCCACTTCAGTTTACTTGCATTGCTGTTCGGTTTGAGTGTAGGCGTGCGTTCAGGAATTTCCAAAGAAAAACCCACATGCCTTATTGTTGTGCAGTGAACTGTAACAACGGGACCGGTTCAGGAAGAAGTTTTTACCTTTTACTGAGAGAGATGAGGCAATGAGGGAAAAAAAATCGGAGGAGATGAGGCAAACGGAGCAGCAATGCTCAAGCAAAGATTGGAGGTAAACATTTTTGCTTGCAATTGACAAGTCAAGAATCCTGATGGATCCTGTACAATCATTGTGGAAATGAGACAAAGGGATATTTCCTCGCTCAGTCGGCTATAAATAGTATAATGCCGTGGATGGCAGGCTAATGTGGCCCACCGGTGCACTGTCCAGTAATCGTTCCCTATATCCACTAGGGAGGGCGGTTTAATTATTCTTCAAAAGGGCTCTTATTTAGTATTACGGCGAAAGTAGGAATTTATCATAACTACCAGGATAAATCGTTTTGGCGTGAGTCTTGTTGAGGTCCGGGGTCACCGCGATCAGAGTCGGCCGAGTCGCTGTCCGATTCCGAGGCTGCACGGTCAAACCAGTGAGCCACATTCACCGATTGCTTCGCAACGGCCGTAGGGTCATACATGTATGGCTTCACCTCTCGATATTCAATTTGGAGAGTTCCTACTTCAAAATTGCTCTCGCTTTCAGACATTTTACACAACCTCTCACGACCGAAGTCCGTACACGTGTGCTTGGTTCGCAAGTAAACACAGAGCTGCTCCCAGTCTGTTTTGCCTTGAATGATGTCATGAGACATAAACAAACCTTTGGAAATTGGGCAAAATGGTATTTTAACTGTTTTATTCAGTTTTAGGGTGCAAATTACACACCAGGAAGATTGAATTTGCTTTTTGGGTCGTTCTTCTAGACAATAAAGTTGATATTCTATGTTTCACCTCCGACCCTTGCCTATGACCTTTTAAGGCCGAGGCCTTTGACAGCTTTTGGTCAAAGTCATACAAATAAATTTATGGTGAAAGTAAGAAATCCCGTTACCGACTTGCTCAACTAAGACTGATTTGACTTCATTGATTGTGGGTTGACTCTCATTCCAACAGGATGGGTGTTATAACTTGTGCAACATGCATGTCCATGCATGCATTTTCATTTTTTAAACATAAAAGGCTGATTAAATCAGATGAACTGAGAATCACATTCTGAAGAAACTTACCGGAAACTTAAACACACAATACAAGTTACATGTATTAATCTAAATGCAGGTAAACTTTTATTTATTAAATCCAAATGAGTTGGAGCTTACCTGTCTGTGTTCTCACTTCTTGAAGGCCGACCTTGTGGTTGATTTTTGTTTTTTGAAACGATCTGACCTTCAGTTGTTCATTTGCTTCCACATGGGCGAGATGGCAGCAATATGCAGTTTAGAAATCAGACGGCTGCTCCACTCACTTCATACTGTATTCCGCCATTTACTACTGGGCTCAGGCAGTTACTAAAACCTGGGACTGAATGGGATGTGACCAGTTTTAGCAGCAACTGTGGGGAGGTCACTGCCCGAGCAATAGGTCCCGTCCTGGGTTTTAGCAACAACCCTCAGCTCACTCCAGAAGGACTGGTACAACTGAACTCGCTTTCCTTTTCTTGTTTTCTTTAACTGTTGGTACTGCACCCTCTTTCAATCTGGGCTTATAGCCAACTCTCCAACAGATCGGAGGTCTCATACGAGTCTTCAGGAATGTGCAGAGGAGAGACCACTTTATAGGTGCCTAGTGTGCCTGTGAACTTCTCGCAAAACGCATCCAAATCTTTGCAGTTTGAACGTTCTTGGGCCGTGAATGTGATGTAAATCCACCTTCTGTTGTGTTGCTGCACCGGCCAGCAACACATCTACATGGCATGGCGATAAATTGGCTCAAAATGGAGGATCGGAGTTGCAGTCCGCTCTGTGTTTTTAGTATAGCGGAAATGGCAATGAGACTGATAGACTTCCTGCTGTGACATCAAGGTCACTCACTCGGATTGCTACCTATACAAATCACTAATTGTAAAAATTACTGTAGATTTGTTAACCCTTATTATTCCTGTGCCATTCTTGAGGTCTCAAGGCATTTATAAATGAAAGTGAGGCCATGGCTCTGCATATCTGCTTTAAAGGAACTGAAGTCACTTGCTTTATTTCTTAACGTGTTATTTGTTTTAGTAACCTTGTATCGGCAACTAATTGCAATTAAATATTATACTTGTCGGCCTATTCGGTTTTTAGCCATGTTGAGTTTGGTCCACGGCAGGTGTCACTTATCCGTGCGATCTTCATGAGACTTGTGCGGGATTTTGAAACGTGAAGTGTCAGCCAGGTGTCAGTGTTGCCATTTTGAAAACTGTTTTCCCAAATGAAATATTGCACAAAAACGAGTTTAAATGACGATTACTGCTGACTTTTTCAAACTTTCCTGATTGCTATCAAAACAAACAACTTCCAGCTTGATTGCGTTAGCATTGGAAAGAGGGCGCGTGCATCTTTTGACACCGTTGGCAGATGTCGGTCACTTTGATTTCCGCTGTACGTTTTACTTCCGTCCTACGATGTCTCGCACAGGTCTCAACGAATCTCGTTTACGGCCATTGCTTTGACATACGGACTGATATATTACAGAGCATATTTCAAACACTCATAACTCGCTATAGCAGCGATAAAATAGTGATCAGAAACACATTCCGATATTTAATAAAATGGAAAATAGAATTTTGATACATTTGCCTTCAGTTCTCCTTTAAATATCTTTTGGCTGTTGCAAAAGTAGAGACTTTCAATACATGAATTGTGCATGAATAATTACTCAAACTTCCACTGGAAAACGAGTTGAGTCCCAATGACTTGGCGTATCAGATTGTGTGACACTGTTCCACAAGTATTGGCACCATTCCACAATTATTGCCAGCCAGATTTATTTATAAATGATTTTTTTTACATGTTTAGTACAAATCTTTATATAATGTATAGATGTTGGCACTTATGTAAATTAACTAATTCTGTTTTGTAAGCAAATGAACTGATGTTTTAACCTGTCAGATCTTTGTTCCACTTTCGAAGTATTTTTGTAGATCATATTTTGGTAATCATTCGTTTTGTATTTTCTTTTATAGCTTACCAATAAATGTCAACAGGCAACTAACATTGACCTGGACTTTGTCATTACAAAGGTCGCATGTCATTCCTTGAACCAAAATATAAAATGTTTACTGATATTGTAATATGTGGTAGATATTTACAACAAACTGCAAGAGAAAAAATCTGAATGGAATAGAGAAATCTGAATATTTCAAGTATGGTTTTTTTTTTGGTGAAATATATGCTCGGAATTTAATTCTGGTCTAATTCTATTTATTGCAGTCAGATTCCAAATACTCCTGTAAACATTCCATTCTATTATAATAAGTTTGATTCATAAATCACCTTTTTTTTAATATTTAAAAAAAACTTCAATGTTCCACAAATCGATCCATAAGTTGTAAATGTCCCTTAATACCACAGGGTGTCGATAATGGTGGACACCGGTGAAAGTGATCAATATTATCGACACCTCACGTGACTTCTCAAATGTGCGTTTAGATACAAAATGGTGACTGTCAAATGGAGTAAGAAACAAAGTAGGTTTTGACAAGGAGCTCATGAAATATGGGTGAGTTTGAGGAGTAAAAACATGTCCATGATCTTTCCACCATGCTTACCTGCGATGAGGGCATCCAGGTTTTTCCTCATTGTTGATCGTGGTGGTAAATTCTATCTTGGGTAACGAGCTGTCTTATCAGATGACAAGATCAAAGGATGGGGGTTCCAACTGATTAACCAATAATAACTGTTGGAACTGAAACTCATCTTTTGTAAGATTCTTTTTATTGGTAAATCTGAAAAGGGGTCTAATTGTAGCCACCACTCTAGTATTTCCGTCCTTCATGCTTTCATTTTTATACTGGTTTTCTTTCCACATTTTAAAAAGTTACTGAAGTGACTTTGAACCCTTATGAAATGCCAGTGTCCATGGTGTAGAGCCTTTTTACTCACCGGCCCCATGGCCTATCTAATGTCCCCTACACCCTCTGTAGTGTGTGGTATATCCAGTAGGATGGTTCCTCTAGTCAACGTTCAATGCCAAGAAGTCTGTATGTAATTATCCTGACTCCGCCCCTTGTTCCTCAGGCGTCTCAACTCCGCCCCGGTCTCCCCAGAGCTTCGTAAGATGGCTGCCGGTCTTCCAGAGCAGTGGGACTGGAGGAATGTGAATGGAGTCAATTACGTCAGTCCAGTACGCAATCAAGGTGGGGCTTTGAGTCTCTTGGGGTGTGGCCTTTGATGGCCTCACTCCAGTACTAGGATGGCTCTGTAAATGTAGAGTAGGGGGTGTGGCTAATGTGATGGACTGGGGCTCAAATAAAATCCTTGTTGGCTATTTGTTACAGGATGTGCTTCAGTCCTGTAAGAGAAAATGGCTGCTGTAGGATCATTAAGTTTTTATTTTTCTCAATGTTAGTGTAGAGGGTCAATAGACTTGATTACTCTATTGGAAATTTTTTTTAATTAAAACTATTTAAAAGGGTTAAATGGAGCTGGAGGTCAGTCACTGATCTACTAATGTACGTTCATTTAGAGTTGTGATGTAAAATCTGTTTATTTTCCCGATTAGAGTCGTGCGGTAGCTGCTACTCCTTTGCAACGATGGGGATGCTGGAGTCACGAATCAGAGTCCAGACCAACAACACGCAGCAGCCCATCTTCAGCCCTCAGCAGGTTGTCTCCTGCTCACAGTACTCCCAAGGTACATGCGTGTGCATATACACACTCCCTCTCTTCGGTTTTGAGATGGGTCGGTATTTGAGCGTACTAGTATACTTGTTTGAGCATGCACCATTTTTCTAAGTGCACTACTTGGAGAATGAGATGTCAAGTGCACTTGTGACACTCTTTATAGGTAATGTAATCATGTGCACAACACAGGTGTATGTAAAAATGTCGGCATAGTAACACAGGATTTTTTTTTTTTTTTTTTTGGGGGGGGGGGGGTCTCTTCTCCTGGACCCTGTGTGGAATCTTGTGTACTTCTACATGGGTGCAAGTCTCTTTTTTTTTTTTTTTTTTTTTTTTTTTTTTTTTTTTTCGGTTCTGAAAGTAATTTTTCCAAATCGTGTAAATCCGTTGAGATTTTCGGGGGGTGGCCCTCTCTCTCTCAGCGTGTTGCCACAGTTCAGTCTCTGCATGAGACGCATCTTTTCATCTCGTCTTCGCCACAAACCTCATTCAATTTTGTAAACGATTGTTGAAGGTGGGTGGAACACAGAAGCACGGCAGGCCAGAACTGAGTGTTACAAAAACTTTTTTTTTTTTTAATTAATAGCTTTTCAGCTTTCCACACTCTCCCAGCCACGTGCGTGCACATGCGCACAAGTGTTCCGGTTGGGGAGAGAGCTCCCTTTCTCTGCTCTCTCTCCTTTTTTAAGGGTGCAGTCACTGGGGGAGACACACACGAACACAGGTTAATTCACGTCAGGTGCAGTGATTCTGCCACTTGCCTTCCCTGACTCCGCCCTCCATTCACAGACCGCCACTTGACCACGCTCCCGCTGCCACAAACTTGTACGCCGCTCACCCGTTGTTTCACGGTGTTATAGGTACATGTGACATCATGTTTCTCACACAGCACGTTGTTCGACCAAATCAACACAGCTATTCCAGTGTATATATTGTAAAAAAGGTATCGCAGCAAAAGCATATTAAAAATGGTTGTTTCAACATTTAAATTAGTTGCTAGATGTTTTGAAATATCAAGCCTTGTACTTGAAATATTATTTCAGATGAATTAATTAAATGTATTAAACATTTCATGTGAATATGCAAATCATATAACTATAATATTTTAAATGTTTGCATGAGACAACCATTTTAACTTAAATTTTTTTTCGGGCCCTAAGGGGAGCTTGTCTAGCCTGGCTAACGTGACTTCAAAGCTCTCCGAGCATTTGGTCTGGCCAAGCTATTAAGCCAAACCGTTTCCCAGAGCCCGTGGTTGACCCGCCTCCCTGAAATGCCTGTTTGCTACTGGTCGAAGCCAGAAAAGGCTGTGACGAAGCTTAAACCAATCACGTCACTCTTTCCTCTGACGTATGTGACGTGACAGGGCTAACTGGTAGATTAAACTCTTACCGAAGCCGGTCGGGAGCAAGGTGAAAACGTCCTTCCTTTCAATAAATACCTCCAGGGCTGCTCTTTGCTCCGTTTTCAATGAGAACTTCCTGTTGAATGCTTTCAATACAGCATCTACTGCTGTGTTAAAGGCTTGCCGCTGCTCCATGTTCGTAATGTGAATGAAGCGCTTCCGGCATTGTTTACAGAATCTATCTATGGCTTCCGGTCGCAGTTCTACTACGTCACTGCCTTGAACACGCCTCTACCCAGTGCCGTTGGAGATGCTCAAAGTTGATTGGTTCCCGATTTTTCGGGAGCTTGGAAATGCTGTAGATAGCCTGCCTGGCCAGATTAAGCTCGGAACAGGCCCTCGTGTTGTCACGCTTAGGATGGGCGGGCCCAGGCTAGGGCTTGTCAGACTTTTCAGGTTTTTGAAAGTGTTATACTTGCACCCATGAAGTAATGGATGCACCCTTTGTAGGGTGTTGGTGCCCTACTTGGCGTATACAGTAGAAAGGGTCTGGGATTGAGCCTTCATATTAATGTGTACATGTTCACTTGACACTAGTTTGAATCCCTTTAGGTTGCGATGGCGGTTTCCCGTACCTGATCGGGAAGTATGTGCAGGACTTTGGCATCGTCGAGGAGAAGTGCTTCCCTTACATCGGGAAAGATTCTCCGTGCTCCGTCTCATCCGACTGTCCTCGCAGTTATGCCTCCAAGTACCATTACGTAGGCGGCTTCTACGGCGGGTGCAATGAGGCGGCCATGATGATCGAGCTGGTGAGGGATGGCCCGATGGGCGTGGCCTTCGAGGTCTATCCTGACTTCGTTCACTACAAAGGGGGCATCTACCATCACACAGGCCTGCGTGACTCGATCAACCCTTTTGAGCTGACCAATCACGCGGTGCTGCTGGTGGGCTATGGGCGGGACCAGGAGACAGGCGAGAAGTACTGGATCGTGAAGAATAGCTGGGGAGCCGAGTGGGGCGAAGATGGCTACTTCCGCATCCGGCGTGGGACTGACGAGTGCGCCATAGAGAGCATCGCTGTGGCAGTCAAGCCTGTCGCTCAGCTCTGATGTCACTTCCTGTTTGGTTTGGTGTTGAAGAGCATCTTTGTGTGTCTGCCTTTGCTATGATTCTCTGTAAACTGCCCACTTGAGATTTGTAAAGGGAAGTTTAAGAAAAGCTGCTGGTGATCCGACATGGTTGTGTCCTAAATATTTCTTTGGTTGACAAAGTGCACTATATATTACATGATTGCGTTTACATTGGCTACCGTTATGAGGTACAGCACCATTCAAAAGTTTGTACACCCCTTCTAATTCATACTTGTTAAATGAGTCACTTTGTATCTTAATGATTGGTTCTTGCTGTATTCTGGAATGGAGCTGTTTACTGTTTGAGCTCTCATTCAGAAGGCAAGAAACTCCTCCACTGACTTTGAGACACCTGTTTAATTGAAAAGCATTCCAGGTGCCTCCCTTATGGAGCTGGTTAAGATGATGCCAGTAGTCTACAGAGCGTCAAGGGAAATGCTGGCTACACCGAATCTAAAATATGAAACATTTTTCCATGTTCTGTCAGTATTGCTCAGGAAATGGCCAAAATGGGGGGGTAGACAACCCATGATCGTAGGGGTGTCCGAACTTTTGACACTACCTTTTGTGCAGTATCAAGTCAAGAACGTCAGAAATTTTAAAATTCACCGTCCATTCGTAGCCAGTCAGATGTTTTAAATAATGCTGTAGTAACTATAATGGTTTTATATAAAACTTGGCTATTCGGTTCACTTCACTGTGGTGCCTTCAATAATCTGAGCTTTATTAGGGAAAAGGGATTATTTTCCTCTTGTGCATTAGCAAAAGCTGCTAGCATGTTTTTCATTGTTCATGTCTGTCCCAATCCATTTTCTCACGACTTCAGATTAATAACTGATCCTTGTTCTTGCAGATTTAAATGGTGGCTTAAAAGGGAACCAGTGTTAGGTTTTTGGTAGTTTTTCTCAGGTGTTGCATACAAATCAGTCGTTAAACATGCGTACCAGTATTTCAGTTAAATTGTCGTCATGATGTGGCTAAAGTGTTAATGAATTTTTTTTTTAAATGTATCTGATCAGTTTTATGCAAAATCTTTCTAATGTTCAATAAAGGTTGCTTTTAAATACTCCTTTGATTGAGGAGGTTTTCTTTTGCACTTTTTTAAGACTTCTGTTATGATTTTGTGTAACTTGATTTTACATTTAAATGTAGCCTGAGGCCATGACTGGAGGAGAAAGTGCTGGATAATCATGTTACTTTCCACATGACCTCCTTTCAGTGGCGATCTTAAAATGGAGCTCATGTATTTCCTCAAGTGTCCATAGTTGAATGTAAGGTATTTTAAAAGTGAATCCTTTTAGTAACTTTAACTAAAAATCAAAGACTTTTTTTTGCTCATGTTGGGGTTTTTTTTTTTTTTTTGGGGGGGGGGGGGGGGATGGTTGAACTTTTAGCTAACAACACTTCAAATGCACAAACTGGTCGCTAACAGTTGGAGACACTTGGAAGAATGAAAGCTTGAGCTAAATGAAAATGTGGTAAACAAAGCGGCTGACTATATATAGTACACTTGACTATATACACTACCGTTCAAAAGTTTGGGGTCACTTTTTTTTTTTTTTGAAGTGTCCTTATTTCTGAAAGAAATGCACTGTTCTTTTCAATGAAGATCGTCTCGTCTTCCGCTTTATCCGGGACTGGGTCGCGGAGGCAGCAGTCTAAGCATGGAAGCCCAAACTTCCCTCTCCCCAGACACCTTGGTCAGCTCCTTGGGAAGAACACCGAGGCGTTCCCAGGCCAGCCGAGAGACATAGTCCCTCCAGCGTGTCCTGGGTCCTCCCTGGGGCCTCCTCCCAGGGGGACCTGCCTGGAACACCTCCCCAGGGAGGCATCCAGGAGGCATCCGAAAAAGATGCCCAAGCCACCTCAGCTGGTTCCTCTCGATGTGGAGGAGCAGCGGCTCTACTCCGAGCTCCTCCCGAGTGACTGTGCTTCTCACCCTATCTCTAAGGGAGCGCCCAGCCACCCTGCGAAGGAAACTCATTTCGGCTGCTTGTATCCGCTATCTTTTTCTTTCGGTCATTACCCAAAGCTCATGACCATAGGTGAGTCGGAACATAGATCGACCGGTAAATTGAGAGCTTCGCCTTTTGGCTTAGCTCCTTCACCACGATAATGAAGATCACTTTAAACTAATCAGAAATCCACTCTATACATTGCTAATGTGGTAAATGACTATTCTAGTTGCAAATGTCTGGTTTTTGGTGCAATATCTCCATAGGTGTATAGAGGCCCATTTCCAGCAACTCTCACTCCAGTGTTCTAATGGTACAATGTGTTTGCTCATTGCCTCAGAAGGCTAATGGATGATTAGAAAACCCTTGTACAATCATGTTAGCACAGCTGAAAACAGTTTAGCTCTTTAGAGAAGCTATGAAACTGACCTTCCTTTGAGCAGATTGAGTTTCTGGAGCATCACATTTGTGGGGTCGATTAAATGCTCAAAATGGCCAGAAAAATGTCTTGACTATATTTTCTATTCATTTTACAACTTATGGTGGGAAATAAAAGTGTGACTTTTCATGGAAAACACAAAATTGTCTGGGTGACCCCAAACTTTTGAACGGTAGTGTATATATCCTGAAGGCATGCTTAAAGGAAAGATATGTGCACTACAGTGCTACGAATCCATTATAACTTGCCTTGGGTGCGAATCGAGATCCTCTTTCTAGTAGGAGGGTTTGGTGATTTTTGTGATCTAATCCCTAAATCCTTGCTTATGGAAAACTGAAAGGGCTGGAGCAGCTCTGTCACTCGTTGCTCAGTATGCAGCAAAGCGAGCATCGCTACAAGATCCTGGTGATTGGAGACCTTGGTGTTGGGAAGACGAGCATTATCAAACGCTATGTGCACCAACACTTCTCTGCTAACTACAGGGCCACCATCGGGGTGGACTTTGGCCTCAAAGTGCTCAACCTGGATCAGGGCACAATCCGACTGCAGCTGTGGGACATTGCAGGTGAACATTTCTCTCTCACACACTCTTATTAGAAATGCACTTGAATCTATCTGATGCTTTAAGTATAATAGGTTTGATCTGACACTGGTTTAAAAAAGTCTAGCTGAATCATTTCCACTTGTGACTCAGCATGTGACTGTACTGTAATTCCCCAAGATCTCCGCTTGAACAAAGATGAAAGTTCTTCCGTGTGATGCTCACATGAGTGAGATTTCTCATGAGCAGTGCAAAACAGGTTTGGGTTGTGTTCCAAACGTTTAACTTGTGATCTGTGGCTGAACCTCCTGGCAGAGGCAACCAGGGCCCGTCTTCACAAAGAGTTTTATCTTAACATTAGGAGTACTCCTAAATCGCACTAAAAGTTTTTATGTAGGAGTTGTTTCTTAAAAGTAATTCACAAAGCCACTGAGACCTACTTTTAGTTAAGAAAACTGCGAACTCTTAAACTAAGTAACTTTGTTGCTATGGATGACGTCAATTCACATGCACGAGCTTAGACGCAATGACAACAGTGATTGGTTGTTGAGTGACGGTGGCTCATTGGAAAGTCATACGTAATGCATCAAGTGAAAATAAGGAAATAGTCTTCAAAGCTGGATGAGAAAGCCTATGAAAAGATAATGGATAGAGAAATGCATGTACACTTGTGTTCAAAATAATAGCAGTCCAACACGACTAACCAGATCAATCACTGTTTTTGGTGGAAATTATATTACTACATGGCAAATAATTTACCAGTAGGTGTAGTAGAGTCATAGAAAACCAACAGACCCAACATTCATGATATGCATGCTCCTGAGTCTGCGTAATCGAATAATTAAGTGAAAGGGGCGTGTTCAAAATAATAGCAGTGTGGAGTTTAATTAGTGAGATCATTCATTCTGTGAAAAAAACGATGTCAGTCAGGTGGCCCTAATTTAAGGATGAAGCCGGCACATGTTGTACATCCATTTCTCTCTGAAAACCTGAGAAACATGGGTCGTTCCAGACATTGTTCAGAAGAACAGCGTGCTTTGATTAAAACGTTGATTGGAGAGGTAAAACGTATACTGTAAAGAAGTGCAGAAAATGATGGGCTGCTCAGCTAAAATGATCTCCAGTGCTTTAAAATGGACAGCAAAGCCAGAGAGGCGTGGAAGAAAACAGAAGACTACCATTCGAATGGATCGAAGAATAGCCAGAATGACAAAGACTCAGCCAATGATCAGCTCCAGGGTGATCAAAGATGGTCTGAAGTTACCTGTGAGTACTGTGACAATTAGAAGATGCCTGTGTGAAGCTAATCTATTGGCAAGAAGCTCCCACAAAGTTCCACTGTTAAAAAAAGACGTGCTGAAGAGGATACAATTTGCCAAAGAACACATCGACTGGCCTAAAGAGAAATGGAAAAACATTTTGTGGACTGATGAAAGTAAAATTGTTCTTTTTGGGTCCAAGAGCGGCGGCACGGTGGTGTAGTGGTTAGCGCTGTCGCCTCACAGCAAGAAGGTCCTGGGTTTGAGCCCCGTGGCCGGCGAGGGCCTTTCTGTGCGGAGTTTGCATGTTCTCCCCGTGTCCGCGTGGGTTTCCTCCGGGTGCTCCGGTTTCCCCCACAGTCCAAAGACATGCAGGTTAGGTTAACTGGTGACTCTAAATTGAGCGTAGGTGTGAATGTGAGTGTGAACGGTTGTCTGTGTCTATGTGTCAGCCCTGTGATGACCTGGCGACTTGTCCAGGGTGTACCCCGCCTTTTGCCCGTAGTCAGCTGGGATAGGCTCCAGCTTGCCTGCGACCCTGTAGAAGGATAAAGCGGCTAGAGATAATGAGATGAGATGGGTCCAAGAGCCACAGACAGTTTTTCAGACGACCCCCAAACACTGAATTCAAGCCACAGTACACTCTGAAGACAGTGAAGCATGGTGGTGCAAGCATCATGATATGGGGATGTTTCTCTTACTGTGGTGTCGGGCCCATTTATCGCATACCAGGGATCATGGATCAGTTTGCATATATCAAAATACTTGAAGAGGTCATGTTGCCTTATGCTGAAGAGGAAATGCCCTTGAAATGGGTGCTTCAACAAGACAACGACCCCAAACACACCAGTAAGCGAGCAGCATCAGGGTTCAAGACCAACAAAATGAAAGTTATGGAGTGGCCAGCCCAATCCCCGGACCTTAATCCGATAGAAAACTTGTGGGGTGACATCAAAAATGCTGTTTCTGAGGCAAAACCAAGAAATGCAGAGGAATTGTGGAATGTTGTCAAATCATCCTGGGCTGGAATACCTGTTCACAGGTGCCAGAAGTTCTCAGAAACCGTGGTTATACAACTAAATATTAGTTTAGTGATTCACAGGAATACTAAATCCTTAAGATTTGTTCAGTTTATACAGTAAATATTTGGAGTTTGTAATGAAAAATGCAGACACTGCTATTTTTTTGAACAGCCCAAATGTTCATTTTTCTTCATTTTCTGTAAAGTAATTAAAATATTAATAAATTTTTCTTCATGTTTTGATGTAGAATATAATGTGCAGTGTTCCCAATGCATGGAAATAAAAACTATTATAAGGATTTTGAGCTTTACTCACGTTTTTAAACACACTGCTATTATTTTGAACACAACTGTATAAAGAGAATTAAGTGCAAACCCAAAAATGATGCTTTTGACAAAAATAAGAAGATTGCGGGAAGTTTATTTGTCTATTTTCAAGTCAAAACATTTAGCCACCCTTATTATAAGACATAATTGCCCAACAAGCAAAACCTCATTTAGCTAGAAAGGCTAGTTTTTAGACAGTCCATCTTGAAAATCTTGTATAGACAAAATGTCTTAGTCTTATTTGGAGCACCTTTGAAAATAAAACAAGTTTTTTTTTAAAACAAGTAAGTACATTTTGGACATTTGTCAAATGCGGTTCATCTTGTTTCAAGAAAAATAAAGTATGCTTGTTTTTGGGAATAAATTAACTTTACTGAAATCTTTGAATCTTTCATTACAATTCAACTCCACCTTACAGATCCGAAGTTATCCTAAAGTTTACTGCGACTGTTTTCTCAGTCATTCAGATTGAGCTCCTTCTAGATGCTGTACAGACTCTAGACCAGACAAGTGCCTTCAAAAAGGCTATGAGTGAGTGGAGGGCGTTTTAGTGAGGTCTTTTTGGAATGCTGTGAGTTAAGTTCAGTGGTTTTTTTTTTTGTTTGGTTGGTTGGTTGGGTTTTTTTTGTGCCTGATCTTGTAAACCCCTCGTACACATGAATAGTCAGTGCCCCCAAAATGCACTGTTGCTTTGGCGTTGTGTAAGCACTGTAAGTCAAAATGTGTAGACTTTTTTTTTTGTGTGTGCCTGAGGTCCTGGGGAAGTGGAATCTTAAGAGATGTTTTAATGTTTGAATGTTGAAATGGGAAAAAAAAAAACTTGTTGCAATGCTACATGTGTCGTCAACTTGATTCAAGATAGTCTCTGGTCTCATATCTAGAGTATTTTACTAATTACAGGTCACAAAAGGAGAATCTTTTAAGCTAGCAATGCTTAGTTGTAGAATTTAACAATCCTAATATTAGTATATTTATCTTAAATTCAGTTTTTACTGCTAAGACTTTGTCATGAATTTAAGTGAAATACCCTTAAAATGAAATAAATAAAAATGACTTGAATGGCTAAATGTAAGCAGTACGATCTTGTTATAAGAGCTATTTTGAGTTAATCAGATCTCGCATAATAAGTTCCCCAATCTTATTTTGGAATTATTTCATCTAAAAACAGGTTAGATTTTTCATCTTACTTTAAGAAATCTTACCAAGTGAAATTTGACTCGTTCCATTGGCAGATTTTTTTCACCTGATTCAAGCAAATATGCTTTGTTTTAATCTTTTATTTCTCATTTTTGAAAGGCCATTTTTTGCAGTGTAAAATGAATAGAAAATATAGTCAAGACATTTTTCTGGCCATTTGGAGCATTTAATCGACCCCACAAATGTGATGCTCCAGAAACTCAATCTGCTCAAAGGAAGGTCAGTTTTATAGCTTCTCTAAAGAGCTCAACTGTTTTCAGCTGTGCTAACATGATTGTACAAGGGTTTTCTAATCATCCATTAGCCTTCTGAGGCAATGAGCAAACACATTGTACCATTAGAACACGAGTGAGAGTTGCTGGAAATGGGCCTCTATACACCTATGGAGATATTGCACCAAAAACCAGACATTTGCAGCTAGAATAGTCATTTACCACATTAGCAATGTATAGAGTGGATTTCTGATTAGTTTAAAGTGAGCTTCATTGAAAAGAACAGTGCTTTTCTTTCAAAAATAAGGACATTTCAAAGTGACCCCAAACTTTTGAACGCTAGTGTAACCCAAATTTGTTTTCCATAATGGACAAAATGCCTAGACCAGGGGTGTCCAAACTGATCCATAAAGGGCCGTGTGGCTGCAGGTTTTCATTCCAGCCATGCAGCAGCACACCTGACTTGGCTCATTCAATCAACTGAACTGTCTTCACACAGTCAAATACTTGCAGCCACACCCACCCTTGATTAAAGGGTGGGTGTGTCAGTTGATTGAATAAGCCAAATGAGGTATGCTGCTGCATGGCTGGAATGAAAACCTGCAGCCACACGGCCCTTTATGGATCAGTTTGGACACCCCTGGCCTAGATGGAAACGAAAGCCCAATTGGTTCCAGGACCAGTTGCTGCTCCTGGCCCAGTTGGTGCTTGAACGCAAAACAATAATAAAAGGAAAATTTGGCTCCGGGGTAACAAGCAAAACTAAGAGGGACGTATGGGAAAGTGTCTCGTTTGATATGAATGCTGCGTTCCCCGGAGTCTCCCGCACAGCCGACGACTGTGAAAAGAGATGGCATTCGCTGCAATGTCATTCGAGGACTGAGATCGCAGCCTACAAACGAGCCATCAGTAAAACAGGTAGGAATTAACATTGCTTATTTAGCCTACCATGCAATTTACAAAAGCTAAATGCAACATAATATTTATGTTTAGGTTCTTGGTAGACTCTTTTATCCAAAGTGCTATAGTGATATGAAGATGTTTATGTGAGGTAGCCCGCTTTGCATGTCACTGACGTATTCTATGCATATTTTAGGAGAAGGCTCAGCACCAAAGCCTCTGTCCGCAGTTACATCAGTGGTGTACAGCGTGCTGGGGTCAGATACAAGCATCACTGGTATTGAGGGTGCTGCTGACCCAGCAATGCAGTTATTGTTACAGATAGAGGCATAAGCATTGTGCAATAATCAGACACTGAAATGTATGCATAGTGATATTTAATGAAAGAGCAAATAACACCCAGCTCCCAAAAATGTGCTCACAAAGTTATCCTAATAACAATATCTCCTCCATAGGGCACAGGAGGATCAACACCCAGAAGATCCTTCTCTTCCTCTCCCACCTCCTCCTCGTCTCCCACGTCCTCTTCCATCTCCTCCACGCACTCTTCCTCTTCCAGCTGCAGCGTCTCCCTCCAGTGGGCCTCTGTCTCCTCCTGCCACCCCTCTCCTTCCTGCTGCAGGTGCCAGTTCCTCACCCCTGATGGAAAAAAAAATGAAGATGGAAATGTGCATGCTTAGAAGGCAAAAGAAGGTTTTGAAGGAAAAAGAGAGGCTCTTGAAATTAAAGAGCGAATATTACACGTTGCTAAGAGACAAAATGAAAAATGACACCCAATAAATGACCCAGGATGAAATGTTTTGCTGTTTTATTTTTTTCTTACCAGTGTATATTCACAAAGTGATCCCTGCATGCCAGTCCACTTTGTTCCACTTCATCCAAGTTTATCACATTTTCATTGCCATCATCATCATCATCATCATCGTTGTTGTCAATGTCATCATCACTATCCTCCGGCTGTGGGATCTTCCTTTGCCAGCAGAGGTTGTGAAGAATACCACACACAGTGATAACTCTGCTGCCTCTCTCTGGGCTGAGTCTTATTTCACTGTGTCTCATCTCATCTCATTATCTGTAGCCACTTTATCCTGTTCTACAGGCAAGCTGGAGTCTATCCCAGCTGACTACGGGCGAAAGGCGGGGTACACCCTGGACAAGTCGCCAGGTCATCACAGGGCTGACACATAGACACAGACAACCATTCACACTCACATTCACACCTACGCTCAATTTAGAGTCACCAGTTAACCTAACCTGCATGTCTTTGGACTGTGGGGGAAACCGGAGCACCCGGAGGAAACCCACGTGGACACGGGGAGAACATGCAAACTCCACACAGAAAGGCCCTCGCCGGCCACGGGGCTTGAACCCGGACCTTCTTGCTGTGAGGCGACAGCGCTAACCACTACACCACCGTGCCACCCTGCATGAATTGTAAATAGCCTTAATACCGTACAGTCATGACAACCTTACCTGTTATAACTTAACTGTGGTCCTGGCTGTGGATTGAGGTAAGGAGTCAGTAGCCACCTTTTGCATGGATATCCACTGTCCCCCAGCAAATGACATCCAGCTGGTACGTGGTGCCCCTCAAAAAGCTGCCTCAAACCACTCTCCATCAACATTCTTGAATCGTGTGTTGATCCGGGCCATTTCGCAACAATGTCCAGTATGGTGTAACGTGAGTCAAAGACAATTTATGTATTTATTGAATGGATTTTTTTGCGATTGACAAAGACGTATTCATCCTGAGAGGGCACAATTATTCTTATATGCGTCCCATCAATGGCACCGACCACACCGGGCATACCTGCGATCTCCATAAAGTTGCCTTTGATCCTTTGTTGATGGTGATGGTCTAAAGGGAACCGGATAAACTGACGGATTATATGGGGTTTACAGAGTGCGTTGATGGTTTGATTGATGGAACGGCTTACTGATGGCTGTGATAGTCCTAAATTGTCCGCGTTGCAGAGCTGCATTTTCCCTGTAGCCAAATACTGGAGTGTTGACAAACACTTTGACTCCGGCATTATCGGGTTGTTTCGGTTGGTTGGGGACGTTATTGCGTCCCTCACCAACTCAACTACAACTTCTATCCCTTCATGATCCATTCAGTATCTTTTTAATAATTCTCTATCATCTAACGTCTCTAAAACATTGCGTTGTGGAATGACAACAGCCATTTTAGGACTTTTTGTGAATAGGTCTTAGTGAGTTAGGAGTCCTCTGGGCTACTTCTAAGCTCTCCCAGACTTAAGTGCTACTTTTAGGCCTAAAATGTTTTGTGAATAACTCTTATTTTTAAAAATTAGGAGTCCTAAAGTTACAACTGACACACCCATTATTTTTAGGAGTTTCTCCTGAATTCGCCTGTTAGGAGCTCCTTTTAGCCTTAAGATTCTTTGTGAATACGGCCCCAGGTTTCTGGTTTTAAAAAAATTCACTGGATCGTGTGGTGTGATGTGATGGTTGCCTGATGAAGATTTCTCATGATAAGTGCAAAGAAAAACCTGTTCCAAATTCTACAACCCGTGACTAGATCTCGGACATCTTCAGGAGGTTTAATTGGAGTTTGCTCAAATTTTCCTGAAAATCAGCAGCGACTTGGTTCATGCTAACCACTAGTCTGGTTACGTTCTTTTCTAGCATCTCATCTCTGACTCCGCCCAGTGGCTTCTATCGATCATGACCATCTTTAGGACATGGCTGTGTCTCCCCGCAGGTCAGGAACGTTTTGGGAACATGACACGTGTGTACTACCGTGATGCCCTCGGTGCCTTGGTGGTTTACGACGTGACGCGGTCGTGTACGTTCGAGGCCGTGAGGAAGTGGAAGGAGGATTTGGACGACAAGGTGAGCGTCTCGGGTGGGAAACAGATCGCCGCTGTGCTGCTCGCCAACAAATGTGACCAGGACCGAGATGACGCTTTCGCTAAAACTTACGCCGGGATGGAGCAGTTCTGCCGAGAGCACGGCTTCATCAGCTGGTTCGAGACGTCAGCCAAGGTACTGAAATGTTTATTCAGAGTTGTAACGTGGGTGAGACGATGCATCAGTGGCGCAGGCTGTTGTCATGGTAACGATCTGCAACTTGTACCACTGCAGCAGTGAAATGCACTTGATTTTAAAAGTCTGCCTTTATTCTGAGCTCGACAGTGTTTATCTGTGTGCACTGCTACTAACGGTGTTTTTCTTAATCTTAATTTTGACTGACTTTTTCCTTTTTTTTCTAATTTTGATTTTACTTTTTAATTTTTGCTTTTTATATTTTTACTCTTTCTTAAAACAAGATTTTACATTATTTTGTACTTTTAAAAATCAGTTTACATTACATTTATTTCTTTTCCCATTTTCTTTCATTCTTGTTTTTTGAAATCTAATTTTTACTTTTTTAAACTTTTTAATAATTTTATGTCTTTTGTATGCTTTGTGTTAAATTCTTTTGGTCTGGTCTTTGCCCCATTAAAAAAAAAAATCTTATTGGTTCTTTTAGTCGTTTTTATTTGCCTTTCTTTCTTTCTTTCTTTCTTTCTTTCTTTCTTTCTTTCTTTCTTTCTTATGTAATTTTTTAAACTTTTTTAAATTTCTTTATTTTACCTTTCTTTCTTTCTTTCTTTCTTTCTTTCACTTCTGTAGTTTTATTTCTTTAGGTCTTTATTCTCTCTCTCTCTCTCTCTCTCTCTCTCTCTCTCTCTCTCACACACACACACACACACACACACACACACACACACACACACACACTTCCTGCTGAGTCACAGAGTAAAGAATATGCAGATGAAGCAAGTCATGAATATTCATGAGCATATCAATCACATTTCCTAGTTGTGAAACTGGGTGTGAAGTCTCTCTCTCTCTCTCTCTCTCTCTCTCTCTCTCTCTCTCTCTCTCTCTCTCTGCAGGAGAACATTAATATAGATGAAGCCGTTACCTGTCTGGTGAGACACATCATGGCCAATGAGACAGAGCTGCTCCAGAGGGAGGCTGTGAACATCGTCTCCCCTAAACTGGATTCAGGACACAGCCCACCCTGCTCTGCCTGCCTGAGGCCCTAATTCACTCCATCCCTGCTTCACCAGCACCCTTCATCCCTCAAAACACTCCCCATCCCACCACACACACACACACACACACACACACACACACACACACACACACAGTTATATACAGTCATCTGTGTGTATTATAAAAAAAAGCAACTGTGCATTTGTATCCATAGCAACAGACTTGAAACACACTTCACACATCAGCAACCTTATAAAACAACTTGAACATTCTCTCTGTCTTTCTCTCTCTGTGTCATTCACTTATTATTTCTGAATTAGCAGGAACTTGTTTGATTGTCTTGTATAATAATGACGGGAAAGTTTAATTAAGAACATGCAAATTCTACAAATATGTTAATCATCCACCACTAATGACATCACCTGTAATGTGTATCACTGTTATTTATTTGTGTGTGTGTGTGTGTGTGTGTGTGTGTGTGTGAGAGAGAGATGTTTTTATTAAATGTTGAATGTAAAGTGATTAGATATGTGATTTACTGTGTTAAGTAAGGAATAGAACATGAACATGGTGTGAGGAGACGGAGTTTCCCAAACCATAACATCTGGAAGTGTTTTATTCCTCATATACCACAACAAATCACCAGTGATTACAGTATCTTATTTATTAAAGGAGGAAACAGCATTTAAAAAAAAATCAGTGTATGGCTACGTTTACTGTCATGGAACGTCTGCAAAATGAGTGAATCACTTCTATTCTCACCTGTCCAGAGTGTACAGACTGTTTCATCCATAAAACACAGGCAGATACGAGTGTGTCAGACGAAGCAGATAGAAAGTGTGTCAGTGTGTTTGCCCACAAACAGACCCGATCAATGAGGCTGAAAGATCAAGTGAAAGGTCAACAATGATCAATAGATTTGTCAAGAGTCACATGTCATGTGACCTAAACAATCGAGCCAAACACACAATGTAGGGAAATGATTTCTTGTCCACAATTGGAGAGAAAAAAATAAATCATATACTGTAGCAGACACTTTTTGTAGCCATCAGTAAGCTTCTGTCAGAATTCCTAGAGTTCAGTTAAACGTGTGTGTGTGCCTGTGCGCATGCAGTGGTGCTTGAAAGTTTGTGAACCCTTTAGAATTTTCTATATTTCTGCATAAATATGACCTAAAACATCATCAGATTTTCACACAAGTCCTAAAAGTAGATAAAGAGAACCCAGTTAAACAAAGGAGACAAAAATATTATACTTGGTCATTTATTTATTGAGGAAAATGATCCAATATTACATATCTGTGAGTGGCAAAAGTATGTGAACCTCTAGGATTAGCAGTTAATTTGAAGGTGAAATTAGAGTCAGGTGTTTTCAATCAATGAGATGACAATCAGGTGTGAGTGGGCACCCTGTTTTATTTAAAGAACAGGGATCTATCAAAGTCTGATCTTCACAACACATGTTTGTGGAAGTGTATCATGGCACGAACAAAGGAGATTTCTGAGGACCTCAGAAAAGGCATTGCTGTTGCTGTTGCTGTTGCTCAACCATCTCTAAAGAGTTTGGACTCCACCAATCCACAGTCAGACAGATTGTGTACAAATGGAGGAAATTCAACACCATTGTTACCCTCCCCAGGAGTGGTCGACCAACAAAGATCACTCCAAGAGCAAAGCGTGTAATAGTCAGCAAGGTCACTAAGGACCCCAGGGTAACTTCTAAGCAACTGAAGGCCTCTCTCACATTGGTTAATGTTCATGAGTCCACCATCAGGAGAACACTGAACAACAATGGTGTGCATGGCAGGGTTGCAAGGAGAAAGCCACTGCTCTCCAAAAAGAACACTGCTGCTCGTCTGCAGTTTGCTAAAGATCACGTGGACAAGCCAGAAGGCTATTGGAAAAATGTTTTGTGGACGGAAGAGACCAAAATAGAACTTTTTGGTTTAAATGAGAAGCGTTATGTTTGGAGAAGGAAAAGACTGCATTCCAGCATAAGAACCTTATCTCAACTGTGAAACATGGTGGTGGTAGTATCATGGTTTGGGCCTGTTTTGCTGCATCTGGGCCAGGACGGCTTGCCATGATTGATGGAACAATGAATTCTGAATTATACCAGCCAAGTCTAAAGGAAAATGTCAGAACATCTGTCCATGAACTGAATCTCAAGAGAAGGTGGGTCATGCAGCAAAACAACGACCCTAAGCACACAAGTCATTCTACCAAAGAATGGTTAAAGAAGAATAAAGTTAATGTTTTGGAATGGCCAAGTTAAAGTCCTGACCTTAATCCAATTGAAATGTTGTGGAAGGACCTGAAGCGAGCAGTTCATGTGAGGAAACCCACCAACATCCCAGAGTTGAAGTTGTTTTGTATAGGGGAATGGGCTAAAATTCCTCCAAGCCGGTGTGCAGGACTGATCAACAGTTACCGCAAACGTTTAGTTGCAGTTCTTGCTGCACAAGGGGGTCACACCAGATACTGAAAGCAAAGGTTCACATACTTTTGCCACTCACAGATATGTAATATTGGGTCATTTTCCTCAATAAATAAATGACTAAGTATAATATTTTTGTCTCATTTGTTTAACTGGGTTCTCTTTATCTACTTTTAGGACTTGTGTGAAAATCTGATGAGGTTTTAGGTCATATTTATGCAGAAATATAGAAAATTCTAAAGGGTTCACAAACTTTCAAGCACCACTGTATATAGTCATGGGCTGTGGCAAATTTGTGTGTGTGTGAGAGAGAAAGAGAGGTTTAAACAAGACCTTCAGGGATGAGAATATGAATAATGAGATGTTGAGTTTAATTAATGATGCAGCCCTTCAGATGAATACGAATGACATCACACACACACATACACACACACTGGCGTCCTTCAGGCGGGAGAGGAGACAGAATTAATGGCACAGTCTGACCGAATAAACATGGAGACAGAGTCAGTGATGGTTCTAGCTGGTATAGCGCTCAGGGTGAACCCCCCACCCCCATAGCACCCTCCCCAACAAAAACTGTGTGTCTATCTACTGCCCCTCAACCCTCATTTTGCACTAACTGTAATCTATATTTCTCATTCTCATCTCATCTCATTATCTGTAGCCGCTTTATCCTGTTCTACAGGGTCACAGGCAAGCTGGAGCCTATCCCAGCTGACTACGGGTGAAAGGCGGGGTACACCCTGGACAAGTCGCCAGGTCATCACAGGGCTGACACATAGACACAGACAACCATTCACACTCACATTCACACCTACGGTCAATTTAGAGTCACCAGTTAACCTAACCTGCATGTCTTTGGACTGTGGGGGAAACTGGAGCACCCGGAGGAAACCCACGCGGACAACATGCAAACTCCGCACAGAAAGACCCTCACCGGCCACGGGGCTCGAACCCGGACCTTCTTGCTGTGAGGCGACAGTGCTAACCACTACACCACCGTGCCGCCCCTAATCTATGTTTAGTTGTTTGGAAAAACACAAGTAACATTTAAAAGAATATAAATATGACTATATACAAAGATATCCAAATACTCATAAATATAAAAAAGAAGTAAATGGGAAAAAGTTAAATAAATTGTAATATATAAATACAAATTAAAAGGAGAATTGAATGATTACATGATTACCATATTGCTAACCAAAAGTATACATGTCATTATGGACAATTTATCACACTTTCAGAATAGGAACCAAATGAACCATACAACGTCCTTGGCTAATTCTAGGCATAAGATATCACAAAAAGAACAAAATATCATTATAATCTTTTAAATCAGCATTGGAAATTCCTCTTGCTGAGCTTACTGGGCGGCACAGTGATGTAGCGGTTTGCACTGTTGCCTCACAGCAAGAAGATTCTGGGTTTGAGCCTAGTGGCTGACGGGGGCCTTTCTGTGTGGAGTTGGCATGCTCTCCCCGCATCTGCGTGGGTTTCCTCCGGGTGCTCCAGTTTCCCCCACAGTCCAAAGACATGTACAGTAGTTAGGTTAACATGGGGCAGCCTTGGGTTCAAGTGCCCTTGAGCAAGGCACCTAACCCCCAACTGCTCCTTGGGCACTGCAGCATAGCTGCCCACTGCTCTGGGTATGTGTGTGTGCTCATTGCTCACTTGTATGTGCATGCGTGTGCTCACTGCTTCAGATGGGTTAAATTAAGAGGACGAATTTCACTGTGCTTGAGTATGCATGTGACAAATAAAGGCTTCTTCTTCTTCTTCTTCTTAGGACCTAGTCAGTACAATCTCAGAAACCTACCCCTGCCCTCCTCCCCTCCTCCCCATCTCCCTATCTTGTTCTTCTATGTGGGAGACCTTCCCAAGTAGCAGTAGCCTGCTTTGCTCACAAACAAGAATCAGGGCTCCCACTCTGACAAGGTTAATTGACCCACATGGTGACATGGCATCACTGACATTACGTGCAAATGGGTGCCCATGTCGCCCATACCTAAATCCGCCACTGGAAAAGGTATGTCTTTTGGTTCAACACTGATTCTTTTCAGTGAGTCAGATCATTTAGCTCAGCTCATCATTAAGAGTCGACTCTTTGGGCTGTCAGCTAAATACTGCTCAATTTTTTTCCCAAAAGTGTATAAAGTTTGCAATATTATGACCAGTAATTGGTATTCTACCTAACTATGGCTGAAATTATTCAATAAAACTTTATGCTGTAATTAACAAAACAGCAGTAATTTGTTCAATCAGTGATTCATTCATTTATTTTTTTTCTTTCTGCTTTTGCTGGTTGATGCTTGTGGTGGCAACATGTTGAGAAAGGTAACCTCGACTTCCCCATCCCCAGCCACAGATTCCAGCTCCTCCTGGGGTATTCCCCAATATTCCCAAGCCAACTGTATGATATAATCCTTCCAGAGGGTTCTGGGTGTACCCTGGGGTTTCCATCAAGTGGGGGCATGCCTCTGGGAATACTGTCTCTCTCTAGCTGATACTCTCGCTGGAGTGGACAAGGGGCGTCCTTGTAAGATACCCCAACTGTTTCAACTGGCTCCTCTCAAATGTAAAGAGCAGCACTTGTACTTCAAGGTTCTCCTGGATTGTTGAGCTCCTCACCCTATTACAGAGAGTAATCCATATCTAGTCCATACCATTCCATCCCAGATCATTCTAACTCAGACTTCTTTCCTGCCAGTGAGGTGACATCCAACATCCCCATGGCAAACATCTACGTAGTCCATCTAATGCTGGCTGAAACATGCTTTCTGCCATACCTAACCCAGATTCTTTATCTTAACACAAGATGTCACCATTCCATGCCACCATTTCAGGCTGAGTCTGGGTTACGGAGGAGGCCTGGTCACAACAGGCACCACCCTCAGACCGCGCTCCAAATTTGGGTCTCAGTAACTCTAAACCAGGCAGGGTACAACTTGGCCTTTTGTTGTACCAATCCTAGGGATCTTTAGGCTCATTTTTTGTCTGATTTCTACCCTGAGATCTGGTTTCTAAGTGTGGCCCTACTTTGAGCATTAAAATATACACAAGCTCCTTCACTAAAACAAGGTCTCAATCCATGAAAAGGACTTTGCTTTGTGTGCAAAATTTGGCCATTTATATTTGCCAATCACCAATCCAATCCATCCATCCATCAGAGAGTCACCTGAGCTCAGGATCAACCTGGTGACCCTGGAGGTGTTTGGAGCAAGGAATCAGTGTCAAGTCAAAGTCAAAGTCCCTTCCATGCCAGGATCTGGTCTTCCCAGGCAGTCTCCTGTCCCAGTACTAACCAGCTCTTTGAGGTGCATGGGTGTGGCACCGATCTCCGTTTCCATAACCCTCAGCCTCTCACCTATACAGCTAGGGTTACAGTGGGGGGCTAGTCCTCTGGTAACCACGAAAGTTTGACTTCCCTACTCACATCTGTATTGCAGCATGCCTTGCCAGATGGCAGTTGGTACCATTTTTATGATGGTCTTTGGTATGACCCAACCACGAGTAGAACTTCTGATCTCCTGGTCGAGAGGCGGACATGCTAACCACTAGGCCAGCTCGCGGTAAAGAATCACTGTACCTACATGAAAAAACAAAAGACAGTAATACAGTACAGATTATACTTCCAGCAAACACTTTGACATACACCAGTAAAATTCTAGTTAAAACTTTGTCTAGGTCTTACTCTTTGGACTCGTTCTGGACAAGACCTTGGCTATTGGAGGTGTGAACTTTGACTGAGCAAAATGAAGGTGGCCTTACCTAAAACCTATCCTGCTTTCCTTCCAGAAAATCTAGCCCCTAGATAGATGAATGGGTCAATGAATGGATAGATTGGTGGAATGATAAATGGTTGGCTGGATGAATCAATGAATAAAGTGGTGGGTGAATGTACTTTATTACAAGACACGTCACATTATATCTTCATTTCCTTTTCTCTTCTCATCCAACTCCTCTCCTATCTATTGCTCTCCCTAACCCTCTCCCTCTCCCTAATTCCAGAAAGAAAAGATCCTATCAAATGTAATTGAGATCACAGCTGCTTCACGCGGACACAGGTGCTTTCATTTTTTCGTTATGAGATGAAATAAGAATGAGATGAAGGTCAAACCCAATGAGAAAGGCTATGTCCCAAACCACATAGTGTTGTACTACATAGTGTGCCAGGATAAAACACCGTCAGTAGTACAGACTATTTATGAATAGTGTACCATTTGGGACGTAGTTTGTAGCTGGCACGTGTTGTCAAGATCAGACTAATTATCGACAAATCAAAAAATACTGAAGGTTCTAATGGAACTTCATCTAATGTGGTTTTGAAGTTCTAAGAATTAAGCACGCGCACACACACATCGGCCACCATGGGATACCACAGCTGGGTATGTTTCAGTCATGAGGACATAACCACATCAAACACTTTGATTTCATTCCAAACCTCATCACCGTATTGAAATAAGGTCTCATTAGTGTGGGTGTGTTAATTTTCATCTCATCTCATCTCATTATCTCTAGCCGCTTTATCCTTCTACAGGGTCGCAGGCAAGCTGGAGCCTATCCCAGCTGACTACGGGCGAAAGGCGGGGCACACCCTGGACAAGTCGCCAGGTCATCACAGGGCTGACACATAGACACAGACAACCATTCACACTCACATTCACACCTACGTTCAATTTAGAGTCACCAGTTAACCTAACCTGCATGTCTTTGGACTGTGGGGGAAACCAGAGCACCCAGAGGAAACCCACGCGGACACGGGGAGAACATGCAAACTCCGCACAGAAAGGCCCTTGCCAGCCACGGGGCTCGAACCCAGGACCTTCTTGCTGTGAGGCGACAGCGCTAACCACTACACCGCCGTGCCGCCCCTGTGTTAATTTTATGTACTATAAATAACACAAAGTCACATTCTAAGGCTTTGGTGCTTGGACCTGGATCTTTAAATGGATAAGTCTGTTATTCTCTCACATTAGACAACATTTTATCCATCATTAACTATATCCTCATCTCATCTCATTATCTCTAGCCGCTTTATCCTTCTGCAGGGTCGCAGGCAAGCTGGAGCCTATCCCAGCTGACTATGGGCGAAAGGCGGGGTACACCCTGGACAAGTCGCCAGGTCATCACAGGGCTGACACATAGACACAGACAACCATTCACACTCACATTCACACCTACAGTCAATTTAGAGTCACCAGTTAACCTAACCTGCATGTCTTTGGACTGTGGGGGAAACCGGAGCACCCGGAGGAAACCCACGCGGACACCCACGCGGACACGGGGAGAACATGCAAACTCCACACAGAAAGGCCCTCGCCGGCCCCGGGGCTCGAACCCAGGACCTTCTTGCTGTGAGGCGACAGCGCTAACCACTACACCACCGTGCCGCCTAACTATATCCTTGTTTATCTAAAAATGAGGCTAGTTGATAAGTAGTGTTTGGCTAAACAAGCTAAAAATTAGGCTAGTCATCTGACGATATGTAAGGTTTAGCTGAATACACAATATTACTAAGTGAGGTTTCAATAAACAAGGTTATATGACATGATATGAGGTTTAGCTAAATAAACAGTAATGCTAATTGATAAGTTTTAGTAGAAAAGGATTAAAGGAGGTTAATTACTAAAGTATGTTTAGCTAAATTGGGTTATATGAGGCATATTATTCAACAACATTTAACTTAATGATGATATTATATGAGGCTATTGGTATGAGGTTGAGGTTTAGATCTGAGGCTTAGCTAAGAAAAAAAAAAACGGTAATGTTGCAAACCCAAATCAGAAAAAGTTGGGATGGTGTGGAAAATGCAAATAAAAAAAGAAAGCGGTGATTTCTAAATTTGCTTTGACTTGTATTTAACTGCAGACAGAATGAACCTAAGATATTTCATGTTTTGTTGGTCAACTTCATTTCATTGGGCGGCACGATGGTGTAGTGGTTAGCACTGTCGCCTCACAGCAAGAAGGTTCTGGGTTCGAGCCAAGCAGCTGACGAGGGCCTTTCTGTGCGGAGTTTGCATGTTCTCCCCGTGTTTGCATGGGTTTCCTCCGGGTGCTCCGGTTTCCCCCACAGTCCAAAGACATGCAGGTTAGGTTAACATGGGGTAACCATGGCCTGAAAGTTGGGCTAAAGTGCCTTTGAGCAAGGTACCGAACCCCCAACTGCTCCCCGGGCACTGTAGCATACATGTAGCTGCCCACTGCTCTGGGTATGTGTGTGTGCTCATTGCTCACTTGTGTGTTCATGTGTGTTCACTGCTTCAGATGGGTTAAATATAGAGGAGGAATTTCACTGTGCCTGAGTGTACGTGTGAGGCTTCTTCTTCTTCTTTTTCTTCTTCTTCTTCATTTGTTAATATACAGTGTCTTGTATTCATCCCCCTTGGTGTTTGTCCTGTTTTGTTCCATTACAAGCTGGAATTAAAATGGATTTTGGGGGGGTTAGCACCATTTGATTTACACAATATGCCTACAACTTTAAAGGTGCAAATTGTTTAATTGTGACTCAAACAATAATTAAGATGAAAAAACAGAAATCTGGAGTGTGCATGGGTATTCACCCCCTTTCGTATGAAACCCCTAAATAAGAGCCGGTCCAACCAATTCACTTCACAAGTCACATAATTAGTTGATTAAGATCCGCCTGTGTGCAATCAAAGTGTCACATGATCTGTCACATGATGTCTGTATAAATCAACCTGTTCTGGAAGGACCCTGACTCTGCAACACGACTAAGCAAGCAACATGAGAAAAAAGGAGCCTCCAAACAGGTCAGACACAAAGTTGTGGAGAAGTATAGATCAGGGTTGGGTTATAAAAAAATATCCCAAACTTTGAATATCCCACGGAGCACCATTAAATCCATTATAGCAAAATGGAAAGAATATGGCACCACTACAAACCTGACAAGAGAAGGCCACTCACCAAAACTCACAAACTGGGCAAGAAGGGCATTAATCAGAGATGCAACAAAGACACCAATGATAACACTGAAGGAGCTGCAAAGATCCACATGCAGAGATGGGAGTATCTGTCCATAGGATCACTTTAAGCCAAACATGCCACAGGGTGTGGCTTTATGGAAGAGTGGCCAGGAAAAAAAAAACATTGCTAATAAATAAATAAATAATAAAACACATTTGGAGTTTGCCCAATAGCATGTGGCAGACTCCCCAAACACATGGAAGAAGATTCTCTGGTCAAATGAGACTAAAATTGATCTTTTTGGCCATCATGGGAAATGCCATGTGTGGCACAAACCCAACACCCTGAGAACACCATTCCTACAGTGAAGCATGGTGGTGGCAGCATCATGCTGTGGGGATGTTTTTCATTTGCAGGGACAGGAAAACTGGTCAGGACTGAAGGAAAGATGGATGGCACTAAATACAGGGCAATTCTGGAGGAAAACCTGTTTGAGTCGGTCAGAGGTTTCAGACTGGGATGAAGGTTCACGTTCCAGCAGGACAATGACCCTAAACATACTGTTAAAGCTACACTGGAGTGGTTTAAAGGGAAACATTTAAAATGTCTTGGAATGGCCTAATCAAAGCCCAGACCTCAATCCAATTGAGAATCTGTGGCATAACTTGAAGATTGCTGTACACCAATGCAACCCATCTAACTCAAAGGAGTTGGAGCAGTTTTGCCTTGAGGAATGGGCAACAATCCCAGTGGCTAGATGTGCTAAGCTAATAGAGACATACCCCAAGAAACTTGCAGCTGTAATTGCAGCAAAAGGTGGCTCTATAAAGTATTGACTTTGGGGGATGAATACCTATGCACACTCCAGATTTTTGTTTTTTTCATTTTAATTATTGTTTGTGTCACAATTTAAAAAACCCCAAAAAACAACAATTTGTACCTTTAAAATGATAGGCATGTTGTGTAAATCAAATGGTGCTAACCCCCCAAAAATCCATTTTAATTCCAGCCTGTAATGCGACAAAGGACAAAGACTAAGGGGGATGAAGACATTTGCAAGACACATTCCTGCCTCTCAGGCCTGCAACACATTCCAAAAAATGTTGGGACAGGGCAATTTAGGGCTAGTAATGAGATAAAACAATTAAATAATGATGTAATTTGAAACAGGTGATGTCAACATGTGATTGTACATGATTTGGTGCAAAATTAGTATCCAGGAAAGGCCTAGTATTTGAGGAGTAAATATGGGCTGAGGCTCTCCAGTGATCAACAAATGCATGAGAAACTTATCGAAATGTTTAAAAACAATGTTCCTCAAAGAAAGATAGGAAGGGATTTGGATATTTCAGCCTCTACGGTGCATAATATCATTAAATGATTCAAGGAATCTGGAGGAATTTCAGTATGTAAAGGGCAAGGGCGCAAGCCTAATCTGAACACCCGTGATCTCTAATCCCTCAGACGACACTGCATCAAGAACCGTCAGTCATCTCTAGCTGATATAACCACATGGGCTCGGGATTACTTTGGCAAACCTTTGTCAAGCTCTACAGTACAGAGTTACGTCCACAAATACCAGTTAAAACTTTACTGTGCAAAAAGGAAACCTGCTGTTAACTGTGTCCAGAAGCGCCGTCGACTTCTCTAGATTCGGAGGCATCTGGAATGGACCATCACACAGTGGAAACGTGTATTATGGTCAGATGAATTCCAGGTCTTTTTTGTAAGAAATGGATGCCAGGTGCTTTGGGCCAAAGACTAAAAGGACCGTCCAGACTGTTACCAGGAACAAATCCAAAAGCCAGGGTGTGTCATGGTATGGGGTTGTGTCAGTGCCCTTGGCAAAGGTAACTTACACTTCTGTGATGGAGCATTAATGCAGAAAGTACAGTGAGATTTTGGAGCAACATATGCTGCATTCAAGATGACATCTTTTCCAGGGAGATTTCAACAAGACAATGCAAAACCACATTCTGCATACATTACAAAGGCATGACTGTGGAAGAAGAGGGTGTGTCCCTTCTGTCCCCAATAGAGAATGTGTAGAGAATTCTGAAATGAAAAATATGACAGTGACGACCCCGTACTGTTGCACATCTTCAGACTTGTTCACAGGAAGAATGGGACAAAATAACGTCTGAAGTGCTTCATCACTTGGTGTCTTCAGTCCCTAAACATCTTTTAAGTGTTGTGAGAAGGAACAGCAACATTATAAAGTGATAAATGTTTTATGTCCCAACTTTTGTTTGGTTTTTATTTAGAAAAAAAACCTAATTCACAGGGGAAAACATTAAATAATGTGCTGTTGTATTGTTTTGAGTGCAATACAGGTCAAAGATTATTTACAAATCATTGTTTTCAGTTTTAATTTCAATTTCAATATACCGTCCCTGGTGGTGTAGTGATTAGCACTGTCGCCTCACAGCAAGAAGGTCCGGGTTCGAGCCCTGTGGCCGGCAAGGGCCTTTCTGTGCGTAGTTTGCATGTTTTCCCCGTGTCCGCATGGGTTTCCTCCGGGTGCTCCGGTTTCCCCCACAGTCCAAAGACATGCAGGTTAGGTTAACTGGTGACTCTAAATTGAGCGTAGGTGTGAATGTGAGTGTGAATGGTTGTCTGTGTCTATGTGTCAGCCCTGTGATGACCTGGTGACTTGTCCAGGGTGTACACCGCCTTTCGCCCTTAGTCAGCTGGGATAGGCTCCAGCTTGCCTGCGACCCTGTAGAACAGGATAAAGTGGCTACAGATAATGAGATGAGATGAGATGAATATACCGTCCCAACGTTTTCTGATTTAGGTTTGTACTTTCACGTTCACTTTTTCCCCTCATCAGCCAGTATCAGAATATCATTGAATGTAAAGAGAAAAAAAAGGAAGTAGTGAACTTACTTTTCTTCTTCTCATGATCTTCAGGAAATTCAAATGAAGTAACTTCCTGCCAAACATGGGTCTTTTTCAAAAATATTTCATCGGGGTCTGTTTAGGCAACAGGGTGGAACTTAAAATCTACATTTTTCATTAGTCATGGAAAATGATGTTGCTGTTGATGAGATCTTTGGTGAACATATATTCAATAAAACTAATATGATGTTTGAAGTATTTCAAAGATTATACTGTGTTTCAATGTCAAGTGCAGTTATAGTGGGTTGGGACAGGCAACAATGCTGCATTGTACTTTGTAACACTAGAAAGCCTATAAAAACTGATCAATGTGTTCAGTGTAGCTGTGATTTATGGGTGATCTTGGAAAGATATGATGCTCCGTATACATACAAATGCAGATGTAAGGCTTTTTTTAGTCTTATTAAAGTGGCTCATCTCAAATATTTCTTCATGTACCTGTGTGCAATTGTGTAGGCCTTTACTTCAATTCATGATGTTCAATATTTTGTGAAATATGATTTCTGAGATTTAAATCAATGTCATGACACTGCATGAGGGGAACTGAAGATACGTCAAGCTAATTGAATTGACACAAAGCTAAATGAGGCTACATGATGCCTCCAGCAGGGTCTCATATTTGTACATTTAACCTCCTATAGCGTCACTTCGCCTCATTTTGCTTTTACTCCAATTTTTGTTGAAACTGTAGACTATGGTTGAAGTGGTGTAGATTCATGTAGCCTCATTAACCATCATGCCTCATTTAGCCTCATGTAACCTCATATAAGTTTCAGTCAATTTAATTTAGCCTCATTTAGGATAGAGTATTCATAGAAGTCCTCTGTATTTTAGCTTCTGTCAAGCCAGACTAGCATCCCAGTAATAGACACTAACACTGACAGATGAGTCTCTCTCTCTTTCTCTCTGTGTGTGTGTGTGTGTGTGTGTGTGTTTCTTTTTTTACAGCCTCAGAAATATTACCTCTAGGCGCCATCTGGCTTCATTTTTGTACCTGACCAATAAAATAAGAAATGGTTTAATAAAAATGGTTTCACTAATGTCTAGACAGTGTGTGTGTGTGTGTGTGTGTGTGTGTGTGTGTGTGTGTGTGTGTGAGAGAGAGAGAGAGAGAGAGAGAGACCTTTCGATTCATTCACCAATAAACTTGTTTGTTCTTTGAAGCCTACAAAATTCAGATCCAAGTAACATACATTTAACTCAAATATCGCCAAGCACTTGATCCTATTGATAAATTGGATGGATGGATGGATGGATGGATGGATGGTAGATTGATGAATTCATGTATGGTTTGCTAGGTAGAGTAGGTGATGGGTGGATGAAATGATTGGTGGATGGTAGATAGTTAGATGGTTGGATGGGTAGAATGATGGATGGCTTAGATGAATGCAGGAATGGATAGATTGGTGGATGGATAGGTTGGAGGATTAGTAGATGCAGTACATGATGGGTGGGTGGATAAATGTATTTCTGGTTGAAGGAATGGATGAATATACAGTATGTATGGGTAGAAGTACTGGTGAATGTTTGACTGATAGATGCATGCATGATGGATAGATAGATGGACCTATAGATAAATCAATGAGTGCATGGGTATATTGTTTGGTGAAAGCATAGTTGTTTTTGTGGACAGATGGAAGAACCATTCAATTAATGGCAGGATGCACAGTTGGTGAGATGAATGCAGGGAATAGATGGACAGATGGATGGATGGATGGATGGATGGATGGATGGATGGATGGATGGATGGATGGATGGACTGAATGATTGTAAGTATTATTTGGTGAGCAGATGATGGTAGAATGGATGGGTAAGTGGCTGAATTGATAGGTGGATGAACAGATGTATGATGAATTTGTGAATAAATAAATATATAGGTAGAGGAATGGATGAAGGGATAGATGGTGGATTGGTGGTGCATGCATGGTTTAATGAGTAGATGCTGATAGGTGGATGAATGGATAGATGGATGATGGATAGTGGAGTGTTGGATGCATGCATGGTTTGTTGGGTGAATGATTAATGGATGGATGGATGGATGGATGGATGGATTGGTAGATACATAGATGAATGCATGGGTAGATGGTTTCATGAATTGATAGATGGATTGATGGATGGTTCATCCATGAATGGTTATATGGATTGAGGGCTAGATGATGGGTGAGATGAATGGCTAGATCCAAGGATTAACCAGTATAGATTAACTGAGGACAGGACAGGATGGTTGGATGGATGGATGGATGGATGGATGGATGGAGTCCATGTATGGCTTGGTGAGTAGATGATGGGTGGATGGATAGATGAATCTATGAGAACACTGACTGTTGAATGAATTAATTGATTAATAGATGGATGGATGGATGGATGGATGGATGGATGGATGGTGACATAATGAATGCTTTCATGATTTGGTGAGTAGATGATGGATGAGATGTATAGATGGTGGATTGGTGGATGGATGGCTAGAGCACAGAATAACCAACCGAGATAAATACAAATTTGGTTTGACGGATATATTATTATTTAAAGATGCAGATTGGTAGATGATGAATTGCTGTATGGATAGAGGTTCTAGTGCATGGGTAGGCGGATGGTGGATTAATAAGTGCATGTATGATCTGGTGAGTAGACAGTGAGTGAGACAGATGGATGGATTGGTAAATTAATGGAAGGATGCACAGTTGGTTAGATGATTGCTGAATAAAAATGGATTAGTGGATGGATAGATGGATGGCTGGATTGGTAAAGAAAGGGATGTGTTGTTGAGTAAGTAGTGGGGATGTAGATAAATATATACATTTGTAGATGAATGAATGGAAGATAAATTGATGGAAGCAATCATAGTAAATGATGGGTGGATGGTTACTTGGCTGATATATGAGTAATTGGATGAACAGCTGAATAAATATATGAATGAGTGGATGAATTTATGGGTGGGCGGATCACCATTTCATACTTGTATACTACGTGGTAACACTTCTGACTTGAATTTTAAAAACAGCTTCAACACACATGGAGAAGGATGAAGAATTCAACAATGGTCCTGAGCTGCCCTCTGGTGTGCATGATGGGAATTTAATAATTGTGTGCATTAACAAGGTGTGAGTATTTTTACAAGTTGTTGGGGATAAACTGTTTTATTCTATCCACATTCACTGGATATGAACAATCATGCGCTCTGATTGGCTACTCTACTACTAGGCTATCAGCTCATACACCGTGAGTAGAGAAAAACAAAATGGCAGAGCGTGTTACTGAACCAACCAAGGATGAAATAAAAACTCTACTTGAAAATACCCCCCCCCCATAAAAAAAGCATCAAAAAATTGAATAAAAATATTTGATGGTAAGAACGTACCTTTTTTAAAATTTTAAAGAATTATTATCACATTTTTCACAAATTGCTCCTGTCATTTCGCCAGTTTGTTTACATTCTAAGTGGAAATGATTTTGTTGGATGCTATGTAGAGTTTTTATTTATCAAATTTGTAAAAAATAAAAATGCTCTGTTTCTCAAAATCCAGTGAATATGGATAGAATAAAACAGTTATTCCACTCAACCTCGTCATACGTGGCTTATAGACAACTTGACGCTATGCACCTCATTGGCTATCAGCTCATGTATGACTCGATTTCGTGGAATAACTGTCAGATATCTTTACACATATATGAATGAATTCATGAAAATTATTTCATACCACACATTTATCACTAGCTAGTGCACACTTTAAATTCTTATTAAATTATTTCAGAATAAAATATATTCTGACTGTCTTTCCATTTCTTTCTTATTCTCTCGATCTCATTCCTACCCCTCTCCGAGATGATCATTTTATGGACTCACACTGCCACACTTGAGAAAGGAGTAGAGGACAGGACAGTTAAAAGGGTTTCAAAGGCAAGCTACTTAAAAAAGAAAAAAAAAACATGGTCATTAAGATTTAGTTTTATAGCACATCATGAGAACTGAATTTAAACAACAATAACAACAACAACACAGAAAAGGCAAAGTGTAAGTGCAGGCAGTGTGTGTACAGAACGATTTATATTGTAAGACAAAGACTGAGAGAGGGAAAGGGGGTAATAGGGTGAATAATGTTTGTACATCATAAATGCAATATCTGTATGTGAAAAACTTTTTCCCTCAACACATGTTTGAAAAAAAAAGAAAGAACAATAGTGTATCCCGCTTCCAATGACCAATTTATTTTGGGGGGATATTTTCAGGTATTTTATGATACTTTTTAGATAAAGTTGAGCTGGAAATATTGCTGAAACCTGGCAACTCTGGATAATGAACTAACCTCAAACACAGTTGAACAAAAGTACATTTAAATCCACTCAAAATGAGTTGCTAGACAGGTAGCTAAATGACTGTACACTGGATGACCGTACACTACATGACTGTATGCTGGATGATTGCTGGATGACTGTACACTGCATGACTGCATGCTGGATGATTGTATGCTGGATGACTATGGTGGATGACTGTACACTGGATGATTGTATGCTCAATGACTGTACGCTGGATGATTGCACGCTGGATGATTGTATGCTGGATGACTATATGCTGGATGATTGTATGCTCAGTGACTGTACGCTGGATGATTGTATACTCAATGACTGTACACTGGATGATTGTATGCTCAGTGACTGTATGCTGGATGATTGTATGCTCAGTGACTGTATGCTGGATGATTGTATACTCAATGACTGTACACTGGATGATTGTATGCTCAGTGACTGTATGCTGGATGATTGTATGCTCAATGACTGTACACTGGATGATTGTACGCTGGATGATTGTATACTCAATGATTGTACACTGGATGATTGTATACTCAGTGACTGTACGCTGGATGATTGTATGCTCAGTGACTGTACACTGGATGATTGTATACTCAGTAACTGTACACTGGATGATTGTATGCTCAGTGACTGTATGCTGGATGATTGTATGCTCAATGACTGTACACAGGATGATTGTATGCTCAGTGACTGTACATTGGATGATTGTATACTCAGTAACTGTACACTGGATGATTGTATGCTCAGTGACTGTATGCTGGATGATTGTATGCTCAATGACTGTACACTGGATGATTGTATGCTCAGTGACTGTACACTGGATGATTGTATACTCAGTAACTGTACACTGGATGATTGTATGCTCAGTGACTGTATGCTGGATGATTGTATGCTCAATGACTGTACACTGGATGATTGTATGCTCAGTGACTGTACACTGGATGATTGTATACTCAGTAACTGTACACTGGATGATTGTATGCTCAGTGACTGTATGCTGGATGATTGTATGCTCAATGACTGTACACAGGATGATTGTATGCTCAGTGACTGTACACTGGATGATTGTATACTCAGTAACTGTACACTGGATGATTGTATGCTCAGTGACTGTATGCTGGATGATTGTATGCTCAATGACTGTACACTGGATGATTGTATGCTCAGTGACTGTACACTGGATGATTGTATACTCAGTAACTGTACACTGGATGATTGTATGCTCAGTGACTGTATGCTGGATGATTGTATGCTCAATGACTGTACACTGGATGATTGTATGCTCAGTGACTGTACACTGGATGATTGTATACTCAGTAACTGTACACTGGATGATTGTATGCTCAGTGACTGTATGCTGGATGATTGTATGCTCAATGACTGTACACTGGATGATTGTATGCTCAGTGACTGTACACTGGATGATTGTATACTCAGTAACTGTACACTGGATGATTGTATGCTCAGTGACTGTATGCTGGATGATTGTATGCTCAATGACTGTACACTGGATGATTGTACGCTGGATGATTGTATACTCAATGACTGTACGCTGGATGAGTGTATGCTGGATGACTGTATGCTGGATGACTGTATCCTGGATGACTGTAAACTGCATGACTGTACGCTGGATGACTGTACACTGCATGACTGTATGCTGGATGACTGTATACTTGATGACTGTACACTGCATGACTGTATGCTGGATGACTGCACGGTGGATGACTGTACGCTGCATGACTGTATGTTGGATGACTGTATACTTGATGACTGTACACTGCATGACTGTATGCTGGATGATTGTATCCTGGATGACTGTACGCCGCATGACTGTATGCTGGATGACTGTATACTTGATGACTGTACACTGCATGACTGTATGCTGGATGACTGCACGGTGGATGACTGTACGCTGCATGACTGTATGCTGGATGACTGTATACTGAATGAGTGTATGCTGGATGACTGGACACTGCATGACTGTATGCTGGATGACTGTACGCTGGATGACTGTATGCTGGATGACTGTATGCTACATGACTGTACACTGCATGACTGTATGCTAGATGACTGTATGCTGGATGACTGTATACTGGAGGGCTGTATGCTGGATGACTGTACGCTGCATGACTGTATGCTGGATGACTGTACGCTGGATGGCTGTACACTGCATGACTGTATGCTGGATGACTGGACACTGGATGACTGTACGCTGGTTGACTCTACACTGGATGACTGTACACTGCATGACTCAATGCTGGATGAATGGACACTGCATGACTCTATGCTGGATGAATGGACACTGCATGACTACAGTATATTCTGGGTGACTGTAAGCTGGATGACTGGACACTGGATGACTGTATGCTGGATGACTCTACGCTGGATGACTGTACACTGCATGATTCTATGCTGGATGAATGGACACTGCATGACTGTCTGTTGGATGACTGTACACTTTATGACTGTACACTGGATGACTTTAAATTGGATTGCTGTATGCTGGATGACTGTACACTGGATGATTGTATGCTGGATGTTTGTCTGCTGGATGACTGTATGCTGGATGATTGTATACTGAATGACTGTACGCTGGATGACTGTATGCTGCATGACTGTATGCTGGATGACTGTATACTGGATGAGGGTCTGCTGGATGAGGGTATGCTGGATGACTGTACACTGCATGACTGTATGTTGGATGACTGTACACTGTATGACTGTATGCTGGATGATTGTACACTGCATGACTGTATGCTGGATGACTCTACGCTGGATGACTTTTCACTGCATGACTCTATGCTGGATGAATGGACACTGTATGCTAGATGACTGTAAACTGGATGACTGTACACTGCATGATTGTATGCTGCATGACTGTATGCTGGATGACTGTACACTGGATGATTGTATGCTGGATGACTACATTAGATGACTGTATGCTGGATGACTCTATGCTGGATAACTGTACACTGCATGGCTGTATGCTGTATGAATGTACACTGCATGACTGTACACTGGATGAATGTACACTGCATGACTGTATGCTGGATGACTGTATGCTGGATGACTGCATGCTGGACAACTGCTGGATGACTGTATGCTGGATGACTTTACGCTGCATAACTGTATGCTGAATGACTGTACGCTGGATGATTGTATGCTGGATGACTACCCTGGATGACTGCACACTGGCTGATTGTGTGCTGGATGACTACGCTGGATGACTGACTGTTTGCTGGATGGCTGTACACTGCAGGACTGTACGCTGGATGATTGTATGCTGGATGATTGTTGGATGACTGTACGCTGGATGACTGTATGCTGGATGATTGCATGCTGGATGACTACTCTGGATGACTTTACGCTGTATGACTGTATGCTGAATGATTGCTTGATGACTATGATGGACATTTGGATGCTGGATGATTGACTGTACATTGGATGGCTATATGCTGGAAGATTGTATGCTGGATGGCTGTATGTTTAATGATTATATGCTGGATGACTGTACACTGGATATCTATACACTAGTTGGCTGTATGTTGGATGACCGTATGCTGGTTGATTGCTGGATGACTATATGCTGGATGACTGTACACTGGATGGCTGTATGCTGGATGACTGTATGCTGGATGACTGTACTCTGGATGACTGTATCCTCAATTGCTGTATCCTGGATGGTTGCTGGATGACTGTATGCTGGACAATTGGATGCTGGATGCTTGTCTGCTGGATGGCTGTATGCTGAATGATTGTATGCTGGATGACTGTACACTGGATGACTGTTAATTGGATAGCTGTATGCTGGATGTGGGTGGTAAAAAGAGCAACCGGACTTTCTTGAAGTTTCTTGAAGACATTTCACCTCTCATCCAAAAGGCTTCTTCAGTTCTGTCTGACTAATAGGGAGTATCAGGTATTTATCCTCTCATGGATGAGAAGCAATCCTAAGGTGTCATTGAGTCATCCTGTTGGTGTGGGTCACTGGGGGGCTGGGTGTGAACGGCCTAGAGAGATGTTGGTGTGATCAGTGGATTGTTGGTTCTCTCTTTCCTCCTGTGAGTCACTGAAAACAGCTGGGTTTTGGTGTGCATTCAGTTGTCTGGGAAGTGTGCCAAGAACTGCACTGTAGGTGGCTGATAAATAATGTCTTAGCCCACCACCTCTGTTCAGTGATGGTCGTTCCAGGTTGACAAAAATGGCTTCTTTAACTCCTCGCTCATACCATTGATCCTATCTGGCTAAAATGCGTACGTTGCAAACCTGAAATGAGTGTCCTTTGTTGTTAAGATGAAGATAGACAGCAGAGTCCTGGCCTGAGGAACTGGCTCTCCTGTGTTGAGCCATGCACCTGTGAAGCGGTTGTTTTGTTTCCCCAATATACGAGCCCGTGCATTCCTCACTGCACTGAATCGCATACACTATGTTGTCCTTTTTGTGTCTGGCTATTCTGTCCTTAGGGTGGACCAGTTTCTGCTACAGGGTGTTACTGGGTCTGAAATGTACCAGAATGTTGTGTTTGTAGAAGATCCTCCTGAGTTTCTCAGATAGACCAGAAATGTTGGGAATGACAATGTTCTTGCGTTTGTTCCTGTTATCCTCCTTGTCTGTTATGTTCCTTTTTCTGCTCTTGAAAAAAGCCCAGTTGGGATACCTGCAGTTCTGAAGTGCTTTCTTGATGTGATTCTGCTCCTTCTCTTTTCCCTCTACCATTGTAGGAATGTTCTGAGCCCTGTGTTGCAAGGTCCTAATGACCCCCAATTTGTGTTCCAGTGGGTGGTGTGAGTCGAAGAGTAGGTACTGGTCTGTGTGTGGGGGTTTCCGGTAGACCTCGATGCTAAGGCTTCTGTCTTGTCTAATGTGTACATCACAATCCAAGAAGGCTAAATTATTCCCACTGACATCCTCCCGAGTGAAATTGATGTTGATATCCACTGCATTGATCTGCTTAGAGAAGGCTTCTACCTCATGGGTTTTGATTTTAACCCAGGTGTTATCCACATATCTGAGCCAGTGGCTGGGAGCAACTCCTGAAAAAGTGGTCAATGCTTTATGCTCCACTTCCTCCATGTATAGATTGGCCACAATAGGGGACACCGGTGAGCCCATGGCACATCCATGCTTCTGTCTGTAGAAACTTTCATTAATTTCATGCCAGGATGGTGGTTAGGCGTTTGGCAATGTTATAGGTGACAGAGTTTATACTGCTGATGATAGGTCTGAGTGGAGCTCCTTCCTTGTGAATCTTGGGCAGTCCATATCTGAGAAGAACGGCTTCCCCAGGGTACAATCTGTAGTACAGAGATCGGTTGATGGCTTGGTCCTTTTCTAGTTGTTGCAGGCAGCTAACAACTTTCTTTTTGTCACAACTGGTGGGGTCCCACCTCAAGGTTTCATAGGTGGTTGTGTGGCTGAGGAGACTGGTCATCTTGGAGTGGTAGTCCGCTGTGTTTAGCACCACTGTGCATCTCCCTTTGTCAGCAGGAAGGATGATGATGTTCCGGTCTCTTTGAACCAATGTATGCTGGATGATTGTATGCTGAATGACTGTACACTGGATGACTATTAATTGGATAGCTGTATGCCGGATGATTGTATGCTGGATGACTGTATACTGGATATATCTGGTGGATGACTGTATGCAGGATGATTGTATGCTGGATGATTGTATGCTGGATGACTGTACGCTGCATGACTGACTGTATGCTGGATGACTGTACACTGCATGACTGTACGCTGGATGATTGTATGCTGGATGATTGTTGGATGACTGTACACTGGATGACTGTATGCTGGATGATTGCATGCTGGATGACTACTCTGGATGACTTTACGCTGTATGACTGTATGCTGGATGTATGCTGGACAGTTGGATGCTGGATGCTTGTCTGCTGCATGGTTGTATGCTGAATGATTGTATGCTGGATGACTACACTGGATGACTGTTAATTGGATAGCTGTATGCTGGATGATTGTATGCTGGATGACTGTACACTAGATGACTGTTAATTGGATAGCTGTATGCTGAATGATTGTATGCTGGATGACTGTATAGTGGATGATTGTTTGGTGGATGATTGTATGCTCAATGACTGTATGCTGGATGATTGTATCCTGGATGATTGTACGCTGGATGACTATATGCTGGACAATTGGATGCTGGATGCTTGTCTGCTGGATGGCTGTATGCTGAATGATTGTATGCTGGATGACTGTACACTGGATGACCCTTAACTGGATAGGTGTTTGCTGGATGATTGTATGCTGGATGACTGTATGCTGGATGACTGTATGCTCAATGACTGTATGCTGCATGATTGTATGCTGGATGACTGTATGCTGGATGATTGTATACTGGATTATTGTACGCTGGATGACTGTACACTGGATTATTGTTAATTGGATAGCTGTATGCTGGATGATTGTATACTGGATGATTGTATACTGGATAATTGTCTGCTGGATGACTGTATGCTGGATGATTGTCTGCTGGATGATTGTATGCTGGATGACTTTACACTGATGACTGTACGCTGGATGATTATAGGCTGCATGATTGTATGCTGGATGATTGTATTTTGGATGACTATGCGCTGTATGATTATATGCTGGATGATTGTATGCTGGATGACTGTACACTGCATGGCCGTATGCTGGATGATTGCCGGATGGCTGTACGCTGGATGACTGTAAACTGGATGGCTGTATGCTGGATGATTGTATGCCGGATGACTGCATGCTGGATGATTGTATGCTGGATGGCTGAATGCTGGATAACTGTATGCTGGATGACTGTACACTGGACGCCTGTACACTGGATGACTGTAAACTGGATGGCTGTATGCTTGTATGCTGGATGATTGTACGCTGGACGATTGTCCGCTGGATGATTGTACGCTAGACCACTGTATGGTGGATGACTGTACACTGGATGACTGTACACTGGATGATTGTACACTGAATGATTGTATGCTGGATGATTGTATGCTGGATGACTGTATGCTGCATGACTGTAAACTCGATGGCTGCATGTTGGATGACTATACGCTGGATGATTGTATGCTGGATGGCTGCATGTTGGATGATTGTACGCTGGATGATTGTATGCTGGATGGCTGTATGCTGGATGATTGTATACTGGATTATTGTACGCTGAATGACTGTACACTGGATTATTGTTAATTGGATAGCTGTATGCTGGATGATTGTATACTGGATAATTGTCTGCTGGATGACTGTATGCTGGATGATTGTCTGCTGGATGATTGTATGCTGGATGACTTTACACTGATGACTGTACGCTGGATGATTATAGGCTGCATGATTGTATGCTGGATAATTGTATTTTGGATGACTATGCGCTGTATGATTATATGCTGGATGATTGTATGCTGGATGACTGTAAACTGGATGGCTGTATGCTGGATGACTGTATGCTCTATGGCTGTATGCTGGATGATTGTATGCTGGATGACTGAATGCTTGATGATTGTATGCTGGATGGCTGAATGCTGGATAACTGTATGCTGGATGACTGTACACTGGACGCCTGTACACTGGATGACTGTAAACTGGATGGCTGTATGCTGGATGACTGTATGCTCTATGGCTGTATGCTGGATGATTGTATGCTGGATGACTGAATGCTGAATGATTGTATGCTGGATGGCTGAATGCTGGATAACTGTATGCTGGATGACTGTACACTGGACGCCTGTACACTGGATGACTGTAAACTGGATGGCTGTATGCTTGTATGGTGGATGACTGTACACTGGATGATTGTACACTGAATGATTGTATGCTGGATGATTGTATGCTGGATGATTGTATGCTGGATGACTGTATGCTGCATGACTTTAAACTCGATGGCTGCATGTTGGATGACTGTGCGCTGCATGATTGTATGCTGGATGGCGGTATGCTGGATGATTGTATGCTGGATGACTGTATGCTGGATGATTGTATGCTCTATGACTGTATGCTGGATGATTTTATGCTGGATGACTGTCTGCTGGATGACTGTACACTGGATGACTGTAAATTGGATGGCTGTATGCTGGATGACTGTACGCTGGATGACTGTATGCTCTATGGCTGTATGCTGGATGATTGTATGCTGGATGACTGAATGCTTGATGATTGTATGCTGGATGGCTGAATGCTGGATAACTGTATGCTGGATGACTGTACACTGGACGCCTGTACACTGGATGACTGTAAACTGGATGGCTGTATGCTGGATGACTGTATGCTCTATGGCTGTATGCTGGATGATTGTATGCTGGATGACTGAATGCTGGATGATTGTATGCTGGATGGCTGAATGCTGGATAACTGTATGCTGGATGACTGTACACTGGACGCCTGTACACTGGATGACTGTAAACTGGATGGCTGTATGCTTGTATGGTGGATGACTGTACACTGGATGATTGTACACTGAATGATTGTATGCTGGATGATTGTATGCTGGATGATTGTATGCTGGATGACTGTATGCTGCATGACTTTAAACTCGATGGCTGCATGTTGGATGACTGTGCGCTGCATGATTGTATGCTGGATGGCGGTATGCTGGATGATTGTATGCTGGATGACTGTATGCTGGATGATTGTATGCTCTATGACTGTATGCTGGATGATTTTATGCTGGATGACTGTCTGCTGGATGACTGTACACTGGATGACTGTAAATTGGATGGCTGTATGCTGGATGACTGTACGCTGGATGATTGTGCACTGGATGATTGTATACTCAGTGACTGTATGCTGGACGATTGTATGCTGGATGATTGTTTGCTGGATGACCGTACACTGGATGACTTTATGCTCAGTGATTGTATACTGGATGAATGTATACTGGATGATTGTACACTGGATGATTGTATGCTGGATGACTGTACGCTGCATGATTATATCCTGGATGACTGTGCGCTGAATGACTGTAGGCTCAATAACTGTACGCTGGATGATTGCATGCTGGATGATTGTATGCTGGATCATGCGCCTTGAGTCTGAAAGAGGTGCTCTTCATAGTTATAACATACCCATGAATTAAGTTTACTTGAGGAGCGATAAGTCTAACTCTCCTTCATCTTAATTTGCTATGTCCAAGAGAGAGAACAAGTGCTTATAGCTCCTATAACTTAAGTGATAACTAACTTGTCTCTACAATATTGAATGTAAGCATAAAGCATAAGTTGTTCTCTTTTGGATCATCCACCAGTTATGTCTGCTCTAGTGAAAGCTATTACATCCTTCCACCAAGACACGTGAACCCAATCAACCACATCTTTTCAAATTGTTGCTCATGCTGCATCACAGAGCAGCATAACACACTTAGTGTGAAACCTCTTTTGCATACATGAGCTCACAGTTGGGCATGATTGATGCGTGTTGCTGAGATTGACAGGGGAGAGAAAGTATGTCCCTCCCACCACAGGGTGCATGGCCAGTTTTGCTCAATACGACTCCCAGCCATGGATGGCTGTGGCATTGTCGATTCTAACTTGTGATCTCTGCGTGAAAACTTTATGTTCCTGCTTGAGAGTTACGAATCATACTTTAATAAATATAATTAGGGATGGGCGGCACGGTGGTGTAGTGGTTAGCGCTGTCGCCTCACAGCAAGAAGGTCCTGGGTTCGAGCCCCGGGGCCGGCGAGGGCCTTTCTGTGTGGAGTTTGCATGTTCTCCCCGTGTCCGCGTGGGTTTCCTCCGGGTGCTCCGGTTTCCCCCACAGTCCAAAGACATGCAGGTTAGGTTAACTGGTGACTCTAAATTGACCGTAGGTGTGAATGTGAATGGTTGTCTGTGTCTATGTGTCAGCCCTGTGATGACCTGGCGACTTGTCCAGGGTGTACCCCGCCTTTCGCCTGTAGTCAGCTGGGATAGGCTCCAGCTTGCCTGCGACCCTGTAGAAGGATAAAGCGGCTAGAGATGAGATAATTAGGGATGTGCTGTTATAGGAAATGAATCAACTTGCGGCATCTGGTAACAGTAAGTCCACTGTGTGTAAGGCCACATCATATCACCAGAGGTGGACAGTAACGAAGTACATTTACTTGAGTACTGTACTTAAGTACACTTTTTGAGTACTCAAGTATTTTTTTTTTGGGAAACTTATGACTTTAACTTCACTACATTTGAAAGGCAAATATTGTACTTTTCACTTCACTACATTTCTATCAAGGTCCTCGTTACTTGTTACTATGAAGCAGCTTTGAAAGTGGATGTTTTTTTTTCTTTTCTTTTCTAAAACGTGATTGGCTTTTTCGCAGGTGACACTGAGACAGCCTATCAGAAATCACTAGGGTCACATCACATCCATAGACTGGATAAAATCAAGTTCAGTGATTTCTCAGCAGCATTATTATGAACATGATCCGTTGATGACAGAATGGAAGGAGGCAGTTCTTCTGGGGAACGCACGTGCTCGTGGCTATAGCTAGAACCCATGTTTCAGTTTTCTGAAAGGATTAAAGATCTGTTTTGTTTTAAATGTTTGCCGAAAACAAAGCACATCACGGCCTACAAAAACTCGCCATCCAACCTGCGGAAGCATATTTAACAGCATATTAAACATTTTATTCCAAGAGAAAGCTTGCAACAAAGTTGTCTGTGCTTTTAGAGCTAGTGATAATGTTGCAATAGCTATGCAGTCTGATTAGTCAAAGGACTTTCTATGGATTTGCCCACCAAGTTGCTGTAGCCTTGTCCATGGCTAATGTTAACACACAGCTAGTTAACTTGGACACTGTTAGTTAGCATGTAAAAATGGAGTTATGCTAACATGAATAACGTTAACTTATCTGAAGTCCTTTCAGAAATATGTTTTAGCATAATCTTGCCAAATAAACAGAATGTAGAAATTTTTCTTTTCTAGTAGCGTTAGCTACCCAATATGACTTCGAGTTTGAAAAGAGTTTGCTAGTATCAGGCGGAGTTTCACTGACTAGCTAGCTTAAGTTTATACTGTACCACCATGGTGGCACAACATGCGTTCATTTTGTAAATTCACATTTCTGTCTTTGGTCACGGCATTAGGTTTTGTAAGCGTTGTGGCAATAATACAACAATGCGTTGACAGAAAATGTACTTTTAATACTTAAGTATTTTTAAAAGCAAGTACTTCAGTACTTTAACTGAAGTAAAAATTTGACTGGACAACTTTCACTTGTATCAGAGTAACATTTGACCAGTGGGATCTGTGCTTTGACTTAAGTAATGAAGTTGGGTGCTTTATCCACCTCTGCACATCACATCACTTGGTTGTTGATGATTTTCCTACGACATCATTATATACCAGGCTACATATGAGGGGTGCCAATAATTCTACAGCTGACTGTGTGTGTGTGAGTTGAACCATAAGAAATGCTGCAATTTTTTTTATGATTTTGTGCTACAGTAGGACAGCACAAAATGCTTTTTTTCAGGAGCTTTGAATTGTGTTTCAGCACGGTGGTGTACAGGGCCGGAGTGGGCCCTGTTTTCAGTCCGGGAGTTTAATTCACATTCAGGCCACTTTGAAATGGAGGAGGAATTTGAGTACATTAAAAAAGATAAAACAAATAACTGTTCTTTCACAATGCTTTTTATTTGGTTTAAATTCAGGTAGTGACAATGTATGTTGTTCGTCGTTCTCTGCATTACTTTAGGGTTAATAAAACTTCCATTACGCGGTAGTTTAATGACCACAAACGTAATGCAGAGACCGACGAACGATTTCATCTAGTATGAGACGGGGCTCCCCTTAAAATTGGATGGTGTGTGGCCGCGTGTCTAATCCGCATATACATTTATCTGTGTCACCAACATGTCCCAAAGTTCCTTAGTGAAAATATTTGAAAACACATCCAAAGGACATGCATCTTCAGAAATCGGCATCTTCGGCCCGGGTGTGGGAATGAACTTTTATGTCGGGGGCGAAATCCAGCTGACTGCCACTCCAAATAGCAAAGCAGCGAGTATGGCTGATTGTTTCGCGTTATTTAAGACGAATTACACAACACATTTTTAGTCACACAGTCTTAAAATAACGAAAGCACCCATCTCGCGTGCATTTGAACCAATGCTTGTGCATTACATGCCGCATACGCCTCGAAAATAATGGCAAATCAACAATGCTGGGTACTCAGCAACCGGCAGATAAAGCGTGAGGGCGCATTAGGCAACTCAAAAATGGTTAAATGAAATGTAGGCTAAAGCAAGTGTTTGATTCTGCTTAGAATATTGGCATACGCATACACCTCTTCTAAGTTATATATTTAACAACAATTATTTAACATCAAATATGACTTCTAGGCCTATGTGTTCATAACCACAATGTGCGCACGCCTGTGGAAATGCACGGTGTGACAGCGAGATGAAATAGGCTGGATGAGGAAATAATGTGCAACAGCACATTTGGGACCTGTTCATCTAAAATTGTTAATAACTGGGATGTAAAGCAATGTCCGGTTCTTCTTAGAATTAAGACATACACCACATCTATAGACCCTTTTCACGTGACGTCACGACAAACGTGGCCGCCATTTTGGACATGTACTACCAGTAGTTTACCACAGCCAACATTGAGGAACGGCAGCAAAGAAAGTTTTTACTTTCAGCAAGACTTCCATCATGCCACTATATTGTTGTGCACCTGGATGTAGTAACCATCAACAAACAAGGCGAGGTTTATCATTTTATCGGATCCCGACAGATGCTGACCGACAGAGAAGATGGATAGCGGCCATTAACAGGAAAGACTGGCAGCCCTCGGCATACCAACGCTTGTGTAGTGACCACTTTGTTGGAGGTAAGACGAATAAAATTAGCCAGAAAAGGCATTACATTGCTGTTAACATTCTGTGGCGGCGAGTGTGTAACCAAATAGGTTAAAATAACCCATTGTAACCTCTTTGTTCTTCTGTAGTAGCTATTAGCTAACGACATTAGCTAGCGTTGTGTTCCTTTGCTGTTGGTAGACTGTAGGACAGATCAGAGGTAATGTCCTACAAACAGGGCTTAATTTGAGGGGGAGCAAGCCGGAGCGCGCTCCGGAACCTCGGACGTTGGCTCCGGCAGCTATTTACACTGGATCCGGTGTAAATAGCTGCCGGATCATAATTACAGTAAACTAGTAAATACAGTAAAGGAAAAACTTGAGACTGAAAGGTTTTAACAGTCATCCAAATGACTGAACGTAAACATTGCTACAGTAACATACTAGCTACTATGTTGTTGACATTAGCTAGTGCTAACAGCTAGCTGCTAGTACACTGCTACAACTACACCGACCCTAATAATACAGTTCTTGGTCATTGCCTGGTAACAGCAAATTTATAACGGGCCATGTCTCAACAGACTAAGAAGTTATTTCAATGACATTTAATAACATTTTGTTTATCCTGAGGACTGAAAGTAAATGAAAATGTGAACAAACCTTAGCTGTAATAAGATGGCGACCACCGGCTCCAGGGACGACCCACTGATGTAGGCATGTTACCCAGCCTGACACAAAATATTTGTAGGCATCAAAACTCTTATACGCTTTCAGATCAATACCTGTGTATGGCGATGGGTTTTTAACGACATAGGTATACAGATCATGTGGGCCGAAGTCAGGTAAAGACGAGGGCTTCGTGTACTTCCGTACGTCAGTGAACAATCCTGGTGGAAGCAGGTAAACGTCGTTCTCTAAGCCTGCTAACCTCAATTTTTGCAAATACCTCTCCCTCTGCTCGCCCTGTAAATGCCCTACGTCACTGGATAGTGAAGGTGGTTTCTGCATCTCGCTCCTTGTTTTTCGTTTGTCGCCTTCCTCGCATTCAAACCGATTCGAGCCGAAGTCCACTACATGTCCAAAATGGCGGTCGCGTTTACGAAGGTCACGTGACTGAAAAGGGTCTATACCGTGTAAATTGCGAGATTTCACATGACATCAAAAAGCTGAATTGACATCGCAAACTATCAACACATTATACGCCTAGCATAGACTGATAAAATCGACAAACAGGGTTATCATACTCCATATCTTTCGTAACCTACCAGCTGGTCTTGAGAACATATCTGTCAATTTGGCACATTTTGCTGCCACCTCCTTCCTTTTTTTTAAGCTTCGCCCTTTCGGTTCCACCTGGCCTCGTTCTGCCCTCCATCACTGACGCGCGCTGTTTCAGTTCCCCGCAATACAGAGGAGGAGTCTTGGACCAAACCAACTGCAATAGAGGGGAGGGGAGAATTTCCTTATTTGGTAGCGCCTATTTAATCTGCTGCGATGCTGTTGGCGTCTGGGCTGCCATGTGAAAATGCAGAGTGCAGCTGAATTGATGATTAATGCAAGAATAAGATCAGTGACCAAAATTAGTGAAAATTATTTTCCCCATGCTCCAAGCAGGCCACCATTGATGGTTTGGGCCAGGGATGGTCCCGGCTAAATATAGGGCCACCCCGGCATTGGTGGTGTAGTGGTTAGCGCTGTCGCCTCACAGCAAGAAGGTCCTGGGTTTGAGCCTGGCGGCTGACGAGGGCCTTTCTGTGTGGAGTTTGCATGTTCTCCCCATGTTTGCATGGGTTTCCTCTGGGTGCTCTGGTTTCCCCTACAGTCCAAAGGCATGCAGGTTAGGTTAATTGGTGACGCTACTGTAAATTGACCGTAAGTCAAGTTTATTTGTATAACGCTTTTAACAATAAACATTGTCGCAAAGCAGCTTTACAGAATTTGAACGACTTAACATAGGAGCTAATTTTATCCCTAATCTATCCCCAATGAGCAAGCCTGTGGCGACGGTGGCAAGGAAAAACTCCCTCAGACAACATGAGGAAGAAACCTTGAGAGGAACCAGACTCAAAAGGGAACCCATCCCCATCCGGGCAACAACAGACAACATGACTATAACATTAACAGTCCTAACATAAAGTCAGCTTCGTTGATGCTATAAACCCCCCACCGACAGAAACCCGAGCGCAAAAGCGTTCACAACAACCATAGTCCTAAAGTCAGCAAGTCAACTGCAGTCCCCAGCCACAAAAGCACCACTGCAAAAGTCCAGAGCGTCCTCCAGGCGCGACCCCCAACTGTCCACATGGGGCCACCCTCCACAGGAGCGATGCGATGAGACTCCAACCAGACACAGGGCACCAGGATGGATCAGGCAGGTCTGAGGAGCAGAAGAGGTCAGCATCTCGGTCCCAGGACCGACATGTAACTCAGAGGGACAGATTTGGGGGGGGGGGGGGAGAAAACACAGGTTGTTAGGTATGCCCAATGTCACCTGAATAAGTAGGTGTGACTGGTTGTCTGTGTCTTGTTACCCCTTTTCCACCAAATCAGTTCCAGGGCTGGTTCGGGGCCAGTGCTGGTGCTGGTTGCGAGCCAGCTGAGAACCAGTTTGCTTTTCCATAGCTCGGGGTGCTAAGGGGAGCCATGTCATTACGTCGCTGTATACGTCAGTTACGTTGCTGCGTTTGCATAAACCTTGGCGCGAACATCGAAGCAACAACAACACGGAGAAGAAGCAGCAACAACAACAACAATAATAATGGATGACTTCGCGTTTGTACAACTGCTGCTTCTCGTCGCTTAAAAATGGCGACCTTTCGCGGTCTTGCTATTGTTGTTGGTCTTAACAACTCCGCCCCCCCCCCCGCTGACATAAGCGGTTCTTTCCTCTGGCCCAGCAAAGAGTTGGTGCTAGCCTGGAACCGTTTTTTCTGGCCCCAGAGCCAGTTCTTTGTCAGTGGAAACAGAAAACCCGGTTCCAAACTAAGCACTGGCCCCGAACCAGCCCTGGAACTCATCTCATCTCATTATCTCTAGCCGCTTTATCCTTCTACAGGGTCGCAGGCAAGCTGGAGCCTATCCCAGCTGACTACGGGCGAAAGGCGGGGTACACCCTGGACAAGTCGCCAGGTCATCACAGGGCTGACACATAGACACAGACAACCATTCACACTCACATTCACACCTACGGTCAATTTAGAGTCACCAGTTAACCTAACCTGCATGTCTTTGGACTGTGGGGGAAACCGGAGCACCCGGAGGAAACCCACGCGGACACGGGGAGAACATGCAAACTCCACACAGAAAGGCCCTCGCCGGCCCCGGGGCTCGAACCCAGGACCTTCTTGCTGTGAGGCGACAGCGCTAACCACTACACCACCGTGCCGCCCGCCCTGGAACTTCTTTGGTGGAAAAGGGGCATGTGTCAGCCCTGTGATGACCTGGCGACTTGTCCAGGGTGTACCCCGCCTCTCGCCCGTAGTCAGCTGGGATAGGCTCCAGCTTGCCTGTGACCCTGTAGAACAGGATAAAGCGGCTACAGATAATGGATGGATGGATGGAGGGAGGGAAAATGCAAGGGGGCGGGGACTGGGGCGGGGCTGACACATTGTCACGCCCCTGGCACTGTTGCTGTTTCTCTGATCAAACCGCCAAACAAATCCTAGCAACTGCAATCCAACAAGTGCGCGCGCCGCGGATTGGTGCGCGCGCCGTCGCCGAGCCAAGCGGCTGCTGTGGCGCGCGCTCCTCCCACATTTACACGCGCGCGCACGCAAAGCTCCAGATGTTACTTATACACCGCACGTGCGAGGAAACCTGGGCTGTAATGACACGCGCGCGCGTTCTTCATTCAGCTTAGATTATAATATCCATATTAATAACTGTACAGAAATCTAGGCGCCTTTATTAAAGGCGAGGCCGTCATGTTGCACACCGGGATCTGCGTCAAGGCATGATGACACCGACTGCGACGTCACGAGACCGTAAGTCGCACGTGAAATTGATTTGCACCGCTGATTAAGACGCCGTGATTTGTGTTTGCGGTGCCTTTGCGCACATTTACAGTGTTGCACTTTGGCACAAACATCTGGCTTGTGTTGCTGTTCAGGCTTCGGATCATGCTAAGCTGCTAGGCTACGGATGACATAGTTGCACTGCGTGCATTTTATTTATCTGTCTGTCTATCTGTTTATCTATCTATCCATCTATTTATTTATGTTTGTATTTATTTTCCAGGAAACTCCAAACATGCATTAGCTGCTTCCATGTCATTCACCTGTGGGTCAATGCCAAGGGCATCCTTTAGCATGTTATTTAAATAAAAAACACTACTACTAAACCTCATTCACTTTCAGCTGGATTTCAAATCGATCTGCACAATGTATCGTTTAATTATCGCGATATTATTGCCCTGTGCAATACCGATCCACTGCAGGAAGGCTGCAATACGCAAATCAACCTCAACAATATCTTATTGTCATTATATGCTGTAAATATCCTCATCCTGAGTGACTTCAATAGATTCATGGCTTCAAATGAGGAAGGGCTTCGAGCTATTGCTACTTTTAGATACTTATTAATATTTGGCGTAGAATCTTTCCTCATATCCACATCATTCTTCATATCCGCCCTGGCTGGCGAGATATAAGATACTAAAATGTTATAAATACATAAGTATAAGTAATACAGTAGGGCTGTCTACTTTTGGAGTCTGCAAGTTACGTCAGTGTTCATGTGGGGAAAGTCAGGCATATTTAGAGTCGGGTTACGCCTGTTCTTCAGTTGATTTTCTTGAGTTCAGGTCTGCGCGGTTGCCAGATTTTTCTTGAGCAGGACTGTCCGAGACGGGGTTGTGTAATAGTGTCTAGCTCACCGCCTTTAAACACACACACACAAAAGCAGGGATAGAAAATGCAGACTGCTTTTGTAAATTTGCCGTCAATCATGTCATATAAAACAACATCATATAAAAATCTAAAAAATGCAAAACAGACCCTTTAAATACAGTGATTCTGTATAAATCGAAGGTATTAAGCACTGAATTAAAGCTCACACTAGTTTAGGTATGTCATTATAATTATCGCTGTACTAGTAGTGTATTAGAACATGGCTTCTACGTTGATTACTCATCAGCGTTTAAAATAGCACTTGATCCAGCACTTAATATTATTTTGCATTGTACTTTTTACACACACAGTTACATTTGTGCTCAAATCAAGGTCATATATACAATCTCATCTCATCTCATTATCTCTAGCCGCTTTATCCTTCTACAGGGTCGCAGGCAAGCTGGAGCCTATCCCAGCTGACTACGGGCGAAAGGCGGGGTACACCCTGGACAAGTCACCAGGTCATCACAGGCAGAGCATTTTTTAAGGATTTTCCACTAGGAGACCAACTGGTCTAGGCAATACAATCACAGGCCCCAGAGTCTATGCAGCTGTGATGCAAATTGCCGCATTACGAATCCTCGTTTCAGCCAGCATAATATCAACATAGTTAATGCAGTGCCAAGTTTTCCTTGTTAAATGTATATTTACATGGTACTTGGTTAATTAATTGCAACTGATTGAACCAAATGATAAGACATAACTTGGTTTAAAATTTGGTCTCCTAGTGAAGCTGGTTTGGCATTGACTACTAGGAGACCAAATCTGGCCACTGGGAGACCATTTGGTCTCCCAGTAACTATGTTAAAAAATGCTCTGTGATTCACAGGGCTGACACATAGACACAGACAACCATTCACACTCACATTCACACCTACGGTCAATTTAGAGTCACCAGTTAACCATGGGGCTCGAACTCAGACCTTCTTGCTGTGAGGCATCAATGCTAACCACTACACCACCGTGCCCCCCCATATAGTTACTCTGATGAGCTCCTGTCATACAAAGAAAACCTGCCCATGGTTTGAAGGATAAGCTGACCAAGCACTCATGCGCTACACTTTTTCCTTTTGTTGAGATGAGCGATATCTCTGATTAACATGCTCTTTTATTTATTTATTTATTTATTTATTTATTTTGATGAGCTCCTGTCCTACAAAGAAAACCTGCCCATGGTTTGAAGGATAAGCTGACCAAGCACTCATGCACTACACCGTAATTTCATTTATAACTTTTGCGTTATTGAGATCAGCTATATCTCTGATTAACATGCTCTTTCTTTTCTCAGTTTGGCATATCACTAGTCCAGATTTTGTTGAGCTTGAGTAGAGATTTCCAGGCAAGGGCTTTGCGAGTATAGAGCTCTCTCTCTTTGTTGCACCAACAGCCAAGGTATTTAAAATCTTGATCACCACACTCAGTCAAGGCTTGATTTATTTGTAACCCATCCATAGTGTGCAATGGTCGAACATCCACATTGAAGTACATTGCTTTTGGCTTGCCTGAATTGATTCTCAAGCCGACTTTAAAGCACTCTGATTCAACAAACAAGATCAAGAAGATACAGTTATTCCAAGCAACTGTTGAAACGATCCTTCTGTCTGGAAGCTCCACTTGGTCACTGACCAAGCAGGAAGAGATGTTCCGCATGTTGAGGAAGGTTCTAAATTTTAGCTGGAGGGACAGAGTTGACGACGAGACGCTACATGGCAAACTACCAAAAGTCTCTGATACTATTCGAATCCGTATACTCAATCTTGCTGGTCACGTGTTCAGAGACAAGTCGTCGCCTGCCCACCATACAGTCACTAGGCAGCCAACCCACGGTTCCTCGTCACGTGGAAGACCACAGTCAACATTCGTCGACACGCTCCTCAGAGACACAGGCCTGCAACACATCGACGAGCTGGAGTCTAGCATGTTGGATAGGAATGTTTGGCATTATCATTCTCGTTGTCCTGAGACATCGACCTGAGTAGTAGTAGTAGTAGTAGTAGTAGTAGTACTTTCCTCAGTGGGAAAATGTACGTAAGAATGGCCTTGAAAGACATTTTATAGTTTTTTCAGGATCTTTACAGTCCAAAACATACATTTCAGCCTGACTTGTTGTGCATACATCATTTTAATAAACTTAAGGTTGGAATTGTGTGTAAATGAGACATTTTTTTTTTTTTTTTACTCAAACTCCTCCCCAAATGCATATCTCTCATATGAATAGCACTTAAAGTGCCATTCCACCATTGGATGTATTCTTTGGCATAAAATACAATATATTTTATGACAACATGACTAGACAGAGAAATCTTTTAGCTTCAAAATGATATATCAAACATAATTTTTTGACAACGACAAGTATATTAATTTTGCGACCAAAGTCACCTACCCTTTTAATTTCCGCGCGGTAGTGAAACGTGATGTCATCGGCAGGTTCCCCTTCTTGTGTACCACGTCACGTGTGACGTGGCACAGATTATCAGCAATGGCGGATGGAGCGCGATTTCCACTTGTCGATTGCTGTGCCAATATTCACCATCGACCGTCTCCTTTGGGCATCACTTGCTATTTTCCTTCTCTTCTTTTCCGAAGCTGACAATCGCGTTCTATCCACCATTGCTGATAATCTGTGCCACGTCACACGTGACGTGGTACACAAGAAGGGGAACCTGCCGATGACATCACGTTTCACTACCGCGCGGAAATTAAAAGGGTAGGTGACTTTGGTCGCAAAATTAATATACTTGTCGTTGTCAAAAAATTATGTTTGATATATCATTTTGAAGCTAAAAGATTTCTCTGTCTAGTCATGTTGTCATAAAATATATTGTATTTTATGCCAAAAAATACATCCAATGGTGGAATGGCACTTTAAGTCTGTGGCTACTGGATGTCTCAGTGTGAAGACCAATGTGCACAAAAACAATCAATAACTATGAAACTATGAGAGTGAGTTTGTTGGCGGAAATCCTCAAAACGCAGTTTTAATCATGTTTATAGTACCGTAAGCTTACGGTACAACAATAATCATATAATAAATGGTTTCTATAGCAACAGGGACTTGCATGGCAGACGTGAGTAGTTATGGATTCTGTGAGGAGCCGTGCTGTGGACATTTATGGAAGGAGTCTCTAGTGTGAGTGCTTTTTAACAGTCAGAGATAAAGCGGTCACTTTTTTCCCCCAGTAACTTTTCACAACATTAAATGGAAAAATAAATGGTTACAATGATGTTGCATCATCTCTCTCTCATCTCATTATCTGTAGCCGCTTTATCCTGTTCTACAGGGTCGCAGGCAAGCTGGAGCCTATCCCAGCTGACTACGGGCGAAAGGCGGGGTACACCCTGGACAAGTCGCCAGGTCATCACAGGGCTGACACATAGGCTACGTTTACATTAGACCGTATCTGTCTCGTTTTCTTCGCGGATGCACTGTCCGTTTACATTAAACCGCCTGGAAACGCCGGGAAACGGGAATCTGCCAGCGTCCACGTATTCAATCCAGATCGTGTCTGGTCCGGTGCTGTGTAAACATTCAGAATACGCGGATACGCTGTGCTGAGCTCTAGCTGGCGTCTCATTGGACAACGTCACTGTGACATCCACCTTCCTGATTCGCTGGCGTTGGTCATGTGACGCGACTGCTGAAAAACGGCACGGACTTCCGCCTTGTATCACCTTTCATTAAAGAGTATAAAAGTATGAAAATACTGCAAATACTGATGCAAATACTGCCCATTGTGTAGTTATGATTGTCTTTAGGCTTGCCATCCTTCCACTTGCAAGTGGTAAGTGATATGCGCTGGGATCGCACACACAGCGGCTCAGTCCCGAATCACAGCTTGTTCACTTCACTCGCGCGCTCTGTGAGCTGCGCAGGGCCGGAGTGCGCACCCTCCAGAGGGCACTCGCTGTTCAGGGCGGAGTGATTTGGAGCGCAGGATGCCTGCGGAGCCGAGCGTATCCTTGTATTGGCGTTGCTGTGTGCACGCAAATCGTGTATTGGTATTGCTGTGTGCACACTAATCGTTTTAAAAATGTTAATCTGATGATCCACTGATACGGTCTAATGTAAACATGGGCATAGACACAGACAACCATTCACACTCACATTCACGGTCAATTTAGAGTCACCAGTTAACCTAACCTGCATGTCTTTGGGGGAAACTGGAGCACCCGGAGGAAACCCACGCGGACACAGGGAGAACATGCAAACTCCGCACAGAAAGGCCCTCGCCGGCCCCGGGGCTCGAACCCGGACCTTCTTGCTGTGAGGCGACAGCGCTAACCACTACACCACCGTGCATCTTTCTTTACTAAATGAAAAAAATATATATTTTGCACACATTTTCAGGTGAGCATTTGCTGTTTTAACACTAAATTCCCATGATATTGGATTGCTGAGATTTTTACATCTTACTCGCTGTCGAGTTCATGTCCAAACACACTGATGTGAATTATTCATTTTGCACACAACTGGACGTATTGTTCATTCATTCTGCAAAGACAAACAGCACACTCGTGTTTCTTTGTGCCTACAAGTTTGCTTTGTTTCATTGAGCTTTGTTCGTCTTTAATGAAGTCGACTGCAGGCCTACGCACCGCCGTGATTCTTGAAATTCTGTTGGCCGCACATCTGAGGGAAGGCGTGACACTTCATGTTACAGATACTTGCCCATTCAAAGAGCAGCTTTGAAGCACAACTGCACGCTCCTGCATTAGCCACAGTCTCCTTGTGAAGACGTTAGTGTTCGGGTTTCTTCATATTCATTTGCATATTTAGGTTTGTTTTGCAAACTTGAACTGCTTTGCGTGTCTGATAAACTGAGGTGACCGAGATGACTGTTTATAGCTACTATAACACAAGCGATAACAGGAAATGACTTGTTTCCCAACATTAAATGTAACCATAAATGGATAAAAAAGCATGATGTAATCATTATTTAATTCACACAAAATTGTAATCGCGCTGTTGGAAAATAATCAGCGACCAAATGATACGCAAAGTGGAGCTACTACAACAAAGTTGATTGTTTTACAATAACAGCACAACCTGAAGTGATTTGTTCATCTTTTTGACAGCCATTTTATTTATTAAAGAATATGACATTTTATTCCATTCGTATTCACTGGATATGAGCAGTCACCTGCTCTGATTGGTTACTCTACTAATAGGATATCAGCTCATATACCGTGAGTAGAGAAAAACAAAATGGTGGAACATGTTGATAAAATCAACGAGGACGAAATAAAAATTCTACTCGAAAACAAAACCCCTCAAAATACAAAAAAAGCAACAAATTATGGAATAAAAGTATTTCATGGTAAGAAGGTATCTTTTTTTTCAAGAATTATTATTATCGTATTTTTCACAAATTGCTCCTGTCATTTTGCCGGTTTGTTTACATTCTAAGCCGAAATGATTTTGTCGGACGTTTTGTATAAAGTTTTTGTTTATCGACTTTGCAAAAAATAAAAATGCTTCGTTTCTCAAAATCCCGTGAATGTGGATATAATAAACCAGTTATTCCACTCAGTCTCGTCGTACATGGTTTATAGACAACTCAGTGCTACGTGCCTCGTTGGTTATCAGCTCATGTACGACTCGATTTCGTGGAATAACTGTTAAGTATATTTTGTCCATTTATTGTTACATTCAATGTCATAGAAACAAGTTGGTTCCTGTTATCACTTATGTTAAAGCAGTGTGTTTGTTTTACTGAGACACACACATCATGATAGCGCACTGACACTGGAGACTCCTTCCATAAATGTTACAATATTAATGAGTTTCCAATTTGAAGGTTGTAGTTTGCCTTGCAGCTGGAGCTAATGTCTGAGAAAATGAATCGACACCTTCTGACCAACCAGATTTGATTATGAATATTATTCACTGCTCTTCATAGAGATCAGTGCTGTTCTCAAACAGCACTGAGCTTCAACTTTCAGTGAAATGAGCATCTTGAAGGACTTTAACAGAGTTTTGCTTGGCCTTGCATATGTGGTGATAGCACCGATTATTGTAGGACTTCCTGTGGAAGAGCAGTCCAGCCATGTGCGCCACAGTCAGGGGAGATAAATAAGTGGATTGTGTACGAACATCTGTTTTTGTTGCTGTAAATGCTGTTTTTGTTTGGATGTCCGCAGTACTCCAGCTGACGGTCTTATGAAAAATATCTCCGTAGAGAACAAGAGACTCCTTCATCTGCCCATGTGTGTGTCTTTTGTCTCTCGCACACAGACTTCTTGTGCCACAAGTTATCTCATAGAGTGTCAGTGGCGTAGCAAAACACATCTGTCAGGGTCACAGTAAACGCAGACTAGCCAGCTGTGATGGTCGGGTTTTAACAAGCTGTTGAGTTCATTGATATTGGATAGTACTGTATATAGAGGATATTACACAGTCGGATATTACATGCTGGCTCAAACAGAAAGGTGTCAGCATTAACTTTTTCAGCAGTTTGTGCTACAGTAGATCGTCTCTTCTTCTGGATTGGACTACATCGGTTAGCCTTTGTGCTCCATACGAATCAATGAGCCTTTGACACCCGTGACCCTGTCGCCGGTTCACTGGTTGTCCTTCCTTGGACCACTTTTGGTAGGTACTAACCACTGCACACCAGGAACACCCCGCAAGATGTGCCATTTTGCAGATGCTCAGACCCAGTCATCTAGCCATCACAATTTGGTCCTTGTCAAAGTCGCTCAGATCTTTACGCTTGCCCATTTTTCCTGCTTCCAACACATCAACCTCAAGAACTGACTCTTGCTGCCTAATATATCCCACCCCTTGGCAGGCGCCACTGTAATGAAATAATCAATGTTATTTACTTCGCATGTCAGTGGATTTGATTTTATGATTGATCGGTGAATATATATATTATAACCCTCCTCCTCCTCCTCCTCCTAAACCTCATGCCAGCATGGCGTGTGTTTCCCTTTAAACCACTCCAGTGTAGCTTTAGCAGTATGTTTAGGGTCATTGTCTTGCTGGAACGTCAACCTTTGTCCCAGTCTCAAACCTCTGGCTGACTCAAACAGGTTTTCCTCCAGGATTGCTCTGTGTTTAGTGCCATCCATTTTTCCTTCAGTCCTGACCAGCTTTCCTGTCCCTGCAGATGAAAAATATCCCCACAGCATGATGCTGCCACCACCATGCTTCACTGTAGGAATGGTGTTCTCAGGGTGTTGGGTTTGCACCACACATGGCATTTCCCATGATGGCCAAAAAGATAAATTTTAGTCTCATTTGACCAGAGAATCTTCTTCCATGTGTTTGGAGAATCTGTCACATGCTGTTGGGCAAACTCCAAACATGTTTTCTTAAGCAATGACTTTTCTGCCCACTCTTCCATAAAGCCCCACTCTGTGGAGTGTACGGCTTAAAGTGATCCTGTGGACAGATACTCCCATCTCCGCTGTGGATCTTTGCAGCTCCTTCAGTGTTATTTTTGGTGTCTTTGTTGCATCTCTGATTAATGCCCTTCTTGCCCGGTCTGTGAGTTTTGGTGGGTGGCCTTCTCTTGTCAGGTTTGTAGTGGTGCCATATTCTTTCCATTTTGCTATAATGGATTTAATGGTGCTCTGTGGGATATTCAAAGTTTGAGATATTTTTTATAACCCAACCCTGATCTACACTTCTCCACAACTTTTGCTGCTTTTCCACTACCAACGCGGCTGAGTCGGGCTGAGCCGTGCCGTGCTGAGTTGGGCTGAGTCGAGCTGAGCGGGGCTGTTGGAGTTGCATTTCGACTACAACCGCGCTGAACTGTGCTGGCTGGAAGTGGGTGGACACATTGGGTGGAGTTAGCAAAAGTGGGTGGACGTCACGTGATGTCGTTAAGCGGCGCAAACAGTGACATCAGTGACCTTTTAAGCGGTAGTCTCACGACCCGGATAGTAAACAATAAACATGGAGGACATGGAGTCGTTAGTGTTGCTGGTCTTGGTGCTGTGGCTTGTTGTCACCGACAACGCCAACAGATACTGGCAAGAGCGTATAGATGAGGCGAGGCGCATAAGGCTTCAGAAATTCTCGTAATACGTAATTCTCCTTCTTCCGGGTTTACGGTGTTTACAGATCCCAGAGTGCTCGCGGGGCGTGTGTGGGCATGTGAGGACACTCCTCCTCACCAATCAGTGCACAGGGGAATGTCTGCTCACGCCCCCAGCCTCATTCAGCTCGGTTTGGCTCGCTTCAGCCCTACTCCAAAACCGTGCGAGTTTTGGGTGCTGAGCAGGGCTGAAGCGAGCTGAGTCGTGCTGTTCTGAGGTAGTCGAAACGCGAGCCGTGTCGGGCTGAAGTGAGCTGAAAAAGGGTAGTGGAAAAGGGCCATTTGTCTCTGACCTGTTTGGAGGCTCCTTGGTTCTCATGTCGCTTGCTTAGTAGTGTTGCCGAGTCAGGGTCCTTCCAGAACAGGTTGATTTATACAGACATCATGTGACAGATCATGTGACACTTTGATTGCACACAGGTGGATCTTAATCAACTAATTACGTGACCTATGAAGTGAATTGGTTGGACCAGCTCTTATTTAGGGGTTTCATGCGAAAGGGGGTGAATACCTATGCACACTCCAGATTTCTGTTTTTCATCTTAATTATTGTTTGTGTCACAATAAAACAACAATTTTCACCTTTAAAGTGGCAGGCATGTTGTGTAAATCAAATGGCGCTCACCTTCCAGAAATCCATTTTAATTCCAGTTTGTAATACAACAAAACAGGACAAACACCAAGGGAGATGAATACTTTTGCAAGGCACTGTGTATATCACACAGAATACAATTATAACAATAGCATGCAAATAGATTTCAAACAACCCTTTAAATGAACCTTTACTACAGCTTAGTACATCTTCCCTATTAGCATCACTGATCATAGCCCAGTTAGCACGACCTCATTTGCTGGCTTGGTATTATCAGCATGGTTATTATTATTGTTAGCAGTGGAGTAGGAGGCTGAATTCGTCTCCTGAACCTGGAGTTCGTCGACTCATCCCAGACTTTCCAGGGCTAAAGATGACCCACTTAATTTAGTGCTGTGTATGCAATGAGTCAGCACTTTTCAAAATGTGCTCATAAAGCTAATGTGTAGTCTGCCAGTTCACTGTGGCACAAAGCATACACAGATAGATAGATAGATAGATAGATAGATAGATAGATAGATCTTGAAGACCCTGGATAAATTATTTAGTTTTTAACATATTCTATTTATATATTCCTGAACAGCAGCACGATTGAATTCTGGATTCTGATTGGCCAGAAGGTGTTTGTTTTGTAGAACAGCAGCTCTGACAGTATTGCAGCTATAAATCACAGGTGTATATTAATGTGCTCATTCGAACAAGTCATCATTTCTATAGTAGCAACTCGTTCACAGAGATTGGCTGGCAGACGTGCCACAACACCAAAGTCTAATAATAAATGGATTTTTTTTTTGGAAGGAGAAGGAGTCTCCAGTATCAGTGCTTTGTAGCAGTCAGTTTTCTGACATGGGAGACTCTTCATCTCAGGACAGACTGTAAAGGTTTCATTTTACAGTTTAGTAACATGATCAGCTAATTACAACTATCCATCCATCCATCCATCCATCCATCCATCCATCCATCCATAACCACTTATCCTGTGCAGGGTCGCAGGCAAGCTGGAGCCTATCCCAGCTGACTACGGGCGAAAGGCGGGGTACACCCTGGACAAGTCGCCAGGTCATCACAGGGCTGACACATAGACACAGACAACCATTCACACTCACATTCACACCTACGCTCAATTTAGAGTCACCAGTTAACCTAACCTGCATGTCTTTGGACTGTGGGGGAAACTGGAGCACCCGGATGAACCCACGCGGACACGGGGAGAACATGCAAACTCCACACAGAAAGACCCTTGTCAGCTGCTGGGCTTGAACCCAGAACCTTCTTGCTGTGAGGTGACAGTGCTAAACACTACACCACTGTGCCACCTAATTATGACTGTAAATGGATAAAAACATATGCTGTGCCATTCTTTAATCACTGTAGTATAAGAGGACAAAAACACTTTCAGACGTGCTGTTAGTGGTTGTGTGTTGTGTTTATGTTTTAGGGAAGTGTTATTGCGAGCACAACAACAATGCTGTTTAATAGGAGGAAAAATTGTAACATAGGAAGTGATAAGTACGACAGTGTATAAGTGCCATTGTAGGTAAAAATATAGAGAGAGAGCTGATGGAGGGGGTAATTTTCCAAGAAACAAAAACCCCTGGATTTCTTAGTTTAAAGTCGGGAATTTATGAGAAAAAGCTCGGATATTCTCTGAGATTATAAAGTCGTAAATTTGCTTGGAAAAAACTCTGCAATTCCAAAATTATAAAGTCACAGAATTATGAGGAAAAAACTCATAAAATAGTGTTTTCTGTGTGTAACGGAGCTGAAAGAGAGAATAATATTCTTTGAGCTTCTTTTTTCACTCCCCACTTTCCCGTTACATTCATCTCATCTCATTATCTCTAGCCACTTTATCCTGTTCTACAGGGTCACAGGCAAGCTGGAGCCTATCCCAGCTGACTACAGGCGAAAGGCGGGTTACACCCTGGACAAGTCGCCAGGTCATCACAGGGCTGACACAGAGACACAGACAACCATTCACACTCACATTCACACCTACGGTCAATTTAGAGTCACCAGTTAACCTAACCTGCATGTCTTTGGACTGTGGGGGAAACCGGAGCACCCGGAGGAAACCCACGCGGACACGGGGAGAACACGCAAACTCTGCACAGAAAGGCCCTTGCCGGCCATGGGGCTCGAACCCAGACCCTCTTGCTGTGAGGCGACAGTGCTAATCACTACACCACCGTGCCGCCCCGTCACATTCAACATCATATTAATGAGATCCACAGCGCAGACATGGGGCAACATTGGAGCAAACGTTAGACTCAATACAGCACTAATAATGGTAGAGGTTAGTTAGCGATGTATGAGATGACGAGCGCGATGGTGTTGAGAGCACTTTTGGCATGAAAGTCGAAGCTTTGGCAGCTGACCTGTTTGAGGAGAGTTTGTACGTCAGGGCTATTCAATTAGTTCGTAATGAGGGCCAGTTCATGAAAAGGATCCCAAATGAGGGGCCTGAGAAATACCGCTTGAAATATGAGTAATCACATTATCAGCTACAGATACAGTAAAGTACAACAGCAACATAGGAGTTTTTACATATATATTGCGTTTTGTAACTGCATAAAAATGTCAGTGCTTTGTATTGTTTTTAAGCCTTTCTACATTCAAATGGCATGTTAGGAAATCAGTCCAGGTGAGTTATATCACATTTACAGTTTCACTCATTTAACTAAGACTCAATTGCACACAACTGTACCAGCAAAAAACAAAAAGACAAGTGCATAGGGTGGAATGACCCAGAGGAAAATATTACTGCTTACAACAGTCTTGTCTTTGTCTCACAGAAATAAATAAGATCTTACTGAATTCTGATCCGTTTCTCCTAAAATCCCTTTAGAAGCAAAAGAATAGCAGAAGAGTATTTTAAGATCTTAAGTTGGACTTAAAAGTAGATGGCCTTTCGATTGTGATATATGTTTATTTCTGTAATATCGAAAAAACCCCAAGCCATTCTGTGGCTGGGAGGTTATTTAATTTGAGGGGATTAAAGCAAATAATGTGCATGAAATCGCTCGCTTCGTGCAGTCAGGCAGACAGAGGAAGTCCGTGTGCGCATGCGCAGGTTTACCTTCTTCTTCTTTTGGGTTTTACAGCAGCTGGCATCCACAGTGTTGCATTACTGCCATCTACAGGTTTACCTTTGAGCGTGCACTGACAGTTCCATCATTCTGTCGCTAAACGAACAGCTGATCACACCGAGGTGCTCGCTGAGCGCCGATATTTATTAGTTTGGTCCTGTGTTTCCTTTCCTTCGTATATAACATAACGTCTTTTCTTCTCGCTTTCCGTTACTGTAGTTGGTCTTTCACGTTTCATTCGCACACTCACGTCCTCTCCGGTTTCAAATTTGTATCCCACAATGCCTTACGTGAACGGGGAAAGCCCACCACGGGATGCATGATGTAGTATCTTGGATTGCGTCACGGTGAAGCAAGAAATAATAGTGGAGGATTCATTAATTTTTCTATTTAAAAAAGTGAATCAAATTGGAAGTCTGTGATTCGAATTCAGTAGCTTTTGGTCACTAAACAAAAATAATTGGCTGTCGGGGAAAATTCTTTTTATGACCGACACTTGAAAAATCTGAAAGGCAGTACAGCTTTAACTTGTACTTAATCGGGCTTTGACAATAGGCTATTTCTTAGGAGTTTAAATTAAGAAGTAACGTTATGAGACGTTGGCCAGATCTTACTGAATTCTGACTTCTTTCTCCTAAAACCCCTTTAAGAGAAAAAGAAAGAGAGAGAAAAAGAGAGAGAAAGAGATTGAGCTCAATGTAAGAGCTGATTTGTTTCTGAAAGACAAAGATAAAACTGTTGTAAGAAGCAATGTTTTCCTCTGGGGAATTATATGACAACATATCAGTGCAGTGTTTTATCAAGGCAAAGTAATTCTATTGAAATTACATCAGACATTTCAAAAATCGGCCAACATCTAACTGCCATCTAATGAGAGAAATGACTTTTTTTTTTTCCGATTTAGCAAGAGCAGTGAAGTCAGGTGTGTACGTGGTCAGGGCAAGACGCATACAGTGGTGCGGATTGTGGGCAGTGAGGGATGCGCGGTGATTAGTTTTAATAGTATTCATGTGCGAGAATCTTCTCCTTCTTCTTCTTTTGGCTGCTCCCAATTAGGGGTCACCACAGTGGATCTTTCGTCTCCATTGCTCCCTGTCTTCCGCATCCTTCTCTACCACACCTGCCACTTTCATGTCCTCCCTCACCACATCCATGTATCTCCTCTTTGGCCTTCCTCGTTTTCGTTTGCCTGGCAGCTCCATCCTCAACATTCTCCTTCCAACATGCTCTGCATCTCTTCTCAGGATGTGCCCGTACCATCTCAGGGCGTATTCACACCTACGTTGTTTGGTCCGGACCAAACGACCAAACGAACCAAATTTCCCTTGGTCCGGACCTTTTGGGTTGGTCTGAATACAAACCACCGAACTCTGGTCTGGACCAAACAAGCAGACCGAGACCGAGCTGCAAGGTCGGACTCGGTCCGGACCAAAGGAACCCTGGTGCGGATCTTTTGGAGGTGTGAAAGCAGACCGGACCTAATCCGACAGTTTTGCTTTTTTGTACCTCGGGAGCTTCCGTCGTTTGTCGAGCATTATGGGAAACAGAGTCTTGACACTCCACCGCAAAGTGCAAACACTGTTTCGGTTGTCAAGGGAACCTTACAACAGTCGTTCAGTCATTCAGACCAGTGGTAGGCTAGACTACAGAGTACAAAAAATGAGTAGGGGGCAAAATTGGGCCGAGGAAGAAACGCGTACCCTTGTGGATATATGGGCAGATGTCCACATATCTGAGCTTTTGGAGAGAACACACAAAAATGCCGACGTGTTTGCTGTATTCAGTGAGAAAATGAAGGAGAAGGGGTTCACGCGCTCCCCAGAACAATGTCGGCTAAAAGTGAAGAAACTCCGTCAGACCTACATTAAAATCAGGGACATTCTTTCAAAAAGTGGCGGTACTAGCGACGCAAAAAAGAAATTCATCTATTGCATGAAGAGCCAGAACTGTCACAACATGATGAGCGCTCATCAGCGCTATCCTCCGTAGCCGCCTTGCCCTTTGTCGTCGTCGTTGATAAATTACTTGTACAACAGCATAGTAATCGCACAATTGTGAAAACTGGAAAAAGCATATAACTTTGATGACATTAAAAAGAATAACAGCACGGAAAGCCTCCATGACTACTTTTGAACTTAACGCTTTGTGCGCGTGTCGTCTCTGACCAATAGCTGAACGACCTCAGGGCGCGTGGCTTTGTTGACAGATTTTGGTCCGCTTACTAAAATGTACTGTGTGAAAGCGAACCGCACCAAAATGAAAAAATAAAAAAAAACATTTGGTTCGGACCAAAGCAAGTGAACTATCGAACTATCCTGGTCTGAATACACCCTCAGTCTCATCTCTCTTAGCTTAATTCCCAAGCTCTCCACATGCGCTGTCCCTCTGATGTGCTCGTTCCTTATCCTGTCCAACCTCCCATCGCAAACCTTAACATCCTCAACTCCGCCACCTCCAACTTTGCCTCCTGTCTCTTCGTTAAGGGTACGGTCTCCAATCCATACATCACAGCTGGTCTCACTACTGTCTTATACATCTTACCTTTCACTTTTGCTGGGACTTTCCTTTCACAAATGACTCCCGAAATCCTTCTCCAACTGCTCCACCCTGCCTGCACTCTCTTTCTCACCTCACTATCGCAGCCCCCATTTTCCTGCACAGTTGACCCCAGGTACTTGAATTCACCAACTTTCTTTACGTCTACTCCTTGCATCTTCACTCCACTCTCATCCCCATTCTCACTGATGCACACGTATTCTGTTTTGCTACTGCTCACCTTCATTCCTCTTCGTTCCAACGCATACCTCCATCTCTCCAAACCCAACTCAACCTCCTTTCTACTTTCACCACATATCACAATATCATCCGCAAACATCATGTTCCATGGTGACTCTTGCCTCACTTCGTCCGTCAAGCTATCCATCACTACAGCAAACAAGAAAGGACTCAAAGCAGATCCTTGATGAAGTCCCATTCTCACACATAACATGCGGATTCATGTGTGAGAATGATGATCCGCATGTGTAAGTACTGCCAAACATTGTGAGGATAAAAAGAGCAAGACCTCTTGAACGAGGGAATTTCTCGTGGCTGACGTCATGAGTCCAAAACTTTTCAGAACCTGCCGGCTGTGATGACTGTCACAGGCCATCTGATGACTGAATGTCAGTGAGTTTGTGTTGTAAAGACATTTCATTTCATGACATTACCAGCTCAAGGGCCGCCAATTGAATAGCCGGGGTGTACATGATGAGGGAGGCGAAGTGGCCAAGTGGTTAGAGCTCTTGACCACTAAGCGAATGGTCCCCGGTTCAAGCCTCCACCTTGGATGGTGATCTGGGGCTCGCCTCCTGTCCACCCAGCAGTGAATGGGGACCTGGTGGAAACACTGGGGAAGTTAAAGGCGGCGAGGAAAGGAACTGGCCACCCTACCTCACCATGCCGACGGCCTAGACAGAGTGTGCTGTCTAACAGGCACTCCCCAACGTACGTACGAAAACGTATATGGGACTCTTTGACTGACTGACATGATGAGGTGATCGAGCTCGACAGACTAAAGGACTAAAGCGCTGCTGCATCGCTCTCTTCACGTAGAGATAAAGCGAGACCTAAATCCCACTGACACCACTATCAGCAGGTAGAACGTCATTATGGGTAATGAATGAAACAATTAACCAAAGTGAAAATGTCAATCAGTAGGAGTTTAAGTCCAAAATACTCTGGTATTGAAGGTGACATGTTAATGATAGAGATTAATATGAAAGGATTGATCTCCCGTGTTTACTCCTCCTCCCTTCTTTCTGTTTTTGTTAGTGTGGTGTCAGGGTTGTGAAATTGGCTGAGGACGGCGCCAGTTTGTGATGGTGTGTGTGTGTGTTGGGTTGGAGGAATTCCGCTGATGTCATGACACATTGGTGAGTGTGTGTGTGTGTGTGTGTGTGTGTGTGTGTGTGTATCTTTTCCCCAGCAGGGTGGCTGCTATGACAACAGCACTACAGCGACCCTCAATTTACACCCCAGAGCCTCTCAAAACACACACACACACCTTCTTCATTGTGTTTTGTAAGTACAGTCTATAAGAGGTGAGTGCAGTGTTGTTATTCCTCACACATCTTCTCTCTCTCACTTCTTCCTGCTATTTCCACAAAAACATTTAACGTACACTTAGTGCCGCATTCCTGGATGGACTCCGGATCCTCCGTGACCCTGATCAGGATAAAGTGCTTCCTGAAGCTGACTGAATAAACTCGATCATTTTAAGCTATAGTTAGAATCACTGACTCACTGAGTGTTACTGCAGCTGACCAATCAGCAGCTTCGTGTAAACTTGCACCCACTGGAATTGCACAATCCTCAGAATCAGTTATTTATTTATTTATTTATTTATGGCAGCATGGTGGTGTAGTGGTTAGCACTGTCACCTCACAGCAAGAAGGTCCTGGGTTCGAGTCCTGTGGCTGTGTGGAGTTTGCATGTTCTCCCCGTGTCTATGTGGGTTTCCTCCGGGTGCTCCGGTTTCCCACACAATCTAAAGACATGCAGGTTAGGTGATCATGGGGCTACCTTGGGTTGAAGGCTGGGCTGAACTGAGCGAGGCACTGAACCCCCAACTGCTCCCTGGGCGCTGTAGCATAGCTGCCCACTGCTCTGGGTATGTGTTACCCTTTTCCACCAAATCAGTTCCAGGGCTGGTTCGGGGCCAGTGCTGGTGCTGGTTGCGAGCCAGCTGAGAGCCAGTTTGCTTTTCCATAGCTCGCGGTGCTAAGGGGAGTCACGTCATTACGTCGCTGTATACGTCAGTTACGTCGCTGTATACGTCAGTTACGTCGCTGCGTTTGCATAAACCTTGGCGCGAACATCGAAGCAACAACAAGGCGGAGAAGAAGAAACAGCAATAACAACAATAATAATAATGGACGACTTCGCGTTTGTACAGCTGCTACTTCTCATCGCTTAAAAATGGCGACCTTTCGCGGTCTTGCTATTGTTGTTGGTCTTAACAACTCCGCCCCCCCCCCCCCACTGACGTAAGCAGTTCTTTCCTCTGGCCCAGCAGAGAGTTGTTGCTAGCCTGGAACCGGTTTTTCTGGCCCCAGAGCCAGTTCTTTGTCAGTGGAAACAGAAAACCCGGTTCCAAACTAAGCACTGGCCCCGAACCAGCCCTGGAACTGCTTTGGTGGAAAAGGGGTATGTGTGTGTGCTCATTGCTCACTTGTGTGTGTGCATGTGTGTGTTCACTGCTTCAGATGGGTTAAATGCAGAGCAGGAATTCCACTGTACTTGAGTGTGCGTGTGATAAATAAAGTAGTTCTTCTTTTGTTTTCCTTCCTTCCTTCCTTCCTTCCTTCCTTCCTTCCTTCCTTCCTTCCTTCCTTCCTTCCTTCCTTCCTTCCTTCAGTCCTCTCTGCTTTTTTCTTTCTTTTCTCTGCTAGTTTCTTTCTTTCTTTTCCCTTCCTTCCATCGGTCCTTCTCTCTGCATTCTTTCTTTCTTTTCTCTGCCAGTATCTTTTTCTTTTTACTTTCGTTTTCCTTCCTCCCTTCAGTCTTTCTCTCTGCTTTTTTCTTTCTTTTCTCTGCCAGTTTCTTTCTTTCTTTCTTTCTTTCTTTCTTTCCTTCCTTCCTTCCTTCCTTCCTTCCTTTGGTCTTTCTTTCTTTCTTTCTTTCTTTCTTTCTTTCTTTCTTTCTTTCTTCCTTACTTTGGTCTTTCTTTCTTTCTTTCTTTCTTTCTTTCTTTCTTTCTTTCTTTCTTTTCCTTCCTTCCTTCCTTCCTTCCTTCCTTCCTTCAGTCCTCTCTGCTTTCTTTTTCTTTCTTTCCTTTTTTCCTTTCCTTCCTTTTTTCCTTACTTTGGTCTTTCTTTCTTTCTTTCTTTCTTTCTTTCTTTCTTTCTTTCTTTCTTTCTTTCCTTCCTTCCTTTGGTCTTTCTTTCTTTCTTTCTTTCTTTCTTTCTTTCTTTCTTTCTTTTCCTTCCTTCCTTCCTTCCTTCCTTCCTTCCTTCCTTCCTTCCTTCCTTTGGTCTTTCTTTCTTTCTTTCTTTCTTTCTTTCTTTCTTTCTTTCTTTCTTTCTTTCTTTCTTTTGTTTCCTCTTCTTTCTTTCTTTCTTTCTTTCTTTCTTTCTTTCTTTCTTTCTTTCTTTCTTTCTTTCTTTCTTTCTTTTCCTTCCTTCCTTTGGTCTTTCTTTCTTTCTTTCTTTCTTTCTTTCTTTCTTTCTTTCTTTTCCTTCCTTCCTTCCTTCCTTCCTTCCTTCCTTCCTTTCTTTCTTTCTTTCTTTCTTTCTTTCTTTCTTTCCTTCCTTCCTTTGGTCTTTCTTTCTTTCTTTCTTTCTTTCTTTCTTTCCTTCCTTCCTTCCTTCCTTCCTTCCTTCCTTCCTTCCTTCCTTTGGTCTTTCTTTCTTTTCCTTCCTTCCTTCCTTCCTTCCTTCCTTCCTTTGTTCTTTCTTTCTTTCTTTCTTTCTTTCTTTCTTTCTTTCTTTCTTTCTTTCTTTCTTTCTTTTCCTTCCTTCCTTCCTTCCTTCCTTCCTTCCTTCCTTCCTTCCTTTCTTTCTTTTCCTTCCTTCCTTCCTTCCTTCCTTCTTTCCTTCCTTTGGTCCTTCGCTCTGCTTTCTTTCTTCTACGTAAATCCCCCTGTAACTCATCCACTGAAAATGCGCTGAGCCTCTCTGCCCTTCAGAGTGCCCTGAGAGGTTCCTCATCACCTGAGAACCAACTGCACCAGTTTATTTCCTGAACACTGAAGCAGTGCATGATGGGATATTTATACTGTGATAATGATCCTTTGTTCAGCTGTTCCTGTAAGCATACAAACGCTCTTTGGTTTATCCATGTAAACGGCATTGTTCTCTCTCTCTCTGTCTCTCTCTCTCTCTCTCTCTCTCTGTGATATTTGCATGTCCACACAGTGTGTGTTCTGTCTGGATAAGAGAGTACATTAGAAGGAACAGATGACCCTGTTAACACACACACACAGTGGAGTGGAGGTTTTCAGAGAGAAGGATGGGCAGATTGAATACTGAGCACAGTGAACTGGAGAGAGAGAGAGAGTTACTGCTTTGGTTAATTTTATTTTATTTCTCATAAAGGTGGACAGATAAATAGAACAGTCAGAGGATATAAACGATGTAAAGATATAAAGCGAGTGTTGCTGCGCTTGATGCTTTCCAAAACAGTTTACTTCAGTTCAGACTTCAAACAGAAGGCCAGAAAAACGCTCAAGGGGCTTTAGATTGGGGGGGGGCGGTGAGGGAAACCTTGTGTTCGGGTTTCTCAACAAACTTCAAAGAGAATTTTCTCTAATCCATAATTGATCAGTCACGAGTGTAACGCACTCCTGATCTTCAGCAGTGTGTGAAGATGAATGTAGCTGATAGTGTGTGTGTGTGTGTGTGTGTGTGTGTGTGTGTGTGTGTGTGTGTGTGAGAGAGAGAGAGAGAGAGAGAGAGCAGACGTACAAATAACAGGCAGTCATTGCAGACAGACAGGTGATTGACAACAGCAAGAAATAAATGACAGAAAAAGGGGATTTCTTTTAAGCCAGCCGTTGAATCCTCTCTCAAAACTGCTTCTGGAATTAAAACTTCACGATCCGTTAAAAATATTACGAAAAGGGGAGTCACGTGGGATCGCCGAATAAGATGGCCGCACACTAGAAGTTGTCCAGAAGCGTCACCGAAATAATGTAATTTATCCGCCAATATCTCCTCATTTACAATTATTTGTTATACTCGTCAATAGCTTCATAGTTTCCTCATCAATTTATCCATCAAATATAGACTATGGCTTCATCCTCGAAGTATTTCATGAACACGCGTGGAAAGCCTGACAGGGACACTGGTGGTACTAGCCCAAAACGCTCTGAACACAATGCTAGCGTGGAAAACCTTTTCGCTGAAGTGAGTAAAATGAGCTCTACGCTCAATACGGTGGCTACGGATGTGTCAACTATTAAAGAGACCACAACGGAACTGAAAAATGCTGTAAGCGCCATGCAAGAACGGCTGACTAAGGCCGAAACCCAAATATCCGAAGTGGAGGACACTACCCAACAGTTGGTCAACAACCGCGAGGTACACCGTAGGCGTATAGACACACTGTGGAGTCGTGTAGAAGATTTGGAAAACAGAAGCCGCCGTACAATGTCAGGCTGCTGGGTCTGAAAGAGGGCGCTGAGGGAAACAACTTAAAGGCATGCATTGAAAGGATCTTGTCTGAGGGTTTAGGCATGGACATTGACAGTGAATTTGAGATTGAAAGGGCACATCGTTCTCCTGGATATCGTCTGGAGGAAAACCAACCACCGAGACTAATAATGATTCGATTCTTACGTTCATCTGCAAGAAAGAGAAAAGGTGCTTAAAGCAGCGAGGGAGAAAGGGGGAGCAACGTGGAGCGGATGCAACCTCTCGCTTTTTCCAGATATGACAAAGGATCTGGCTGAAAGCAGAAAGGCCTTTACAACGGCCAAACAACTACTGCATGCCAAGAAAGTGAAGTTCACCCTCGCATTTCCTGCGACACTACAGTTCACATGGAATGGGAGGAACAGAAAGTTTCAAGATGCGTCGGAAGCTGTCAAGTTCATTGAGCAACAAATGACGGAGGCGGAGGGCGATGGAAGAGACGACATTGGTGACGACTAATGTACAATGACATTTACCACTAATGGAGAGTTTGAGAAAGGTATGGTGTGGCTGGACGGTTTTTGGGTAGCTACGCGTATCTGAATCTAGGAGAGTTGGACGTTCCACAGACCAAGTCAGATTTTCTTTTTCTTTTCTTTTTCTTTTTTGGTATTTGGACTGGGCGGCACGGTGGTGTAGTGGTTAGTGCTGTCGCCTCACAGCAAGAAGGTCCGGGTTCGAGCCCTGTGGCCGGCGAGGGCCTTTCTGTGTGGAGTTTGCATGTTCTCCCCGTGTCCGCGTGGGTTTCCTCCGGGTGCTCCGGTTTCCCCCACAGTCCAAAGACATGCAGGTTAGGTTAACTGGTGACTCTAAATTGACCGTAGGTGTGAATGGTTGTCTGTGTCTATGTGTCAGCCCTGTGATGACCTGGCGACTTGTCCAGGGTGTACCCCGCCTTTCTCCCGTAGTCAGCTGGGATAGGCTCCAGCTCGCCTGCGACCCTGTAGAACAGGATAAAGCGGCTACAGATAATGAGATGAGAGAGAGATGATGCAACATCATTGTAACCATTTATTTTTCCATTTAATGTTGTGATAGGCTCCAGCTTGCCTGCGACCCTGTAGAAGGATAAAGCGGCTAGAGATAATGAGATGAGATGAATGAGATGAGTTTGGTCATGTTTGTTCACTTGCCAGTTCTGGACATTTTGATTTTGAAATTATTCAGCGGTACAAAAGCTCTGGTAATGTCTCAAGAAGGTCAGACAAAATGGAATTGCCTTTATATGCTCAATATTTTAATTTGTTTTCCATAAGGCCTGAATGGCAAATAATTCTCATGTTAAGGTAGTGTCCTGGAACATAAATGGATGCGGAAACCCAGTGAAAAGGAAGAAGGTGCTCTCATACCCTTAAACTTCAACGAACAGACATAGCATTTATTCAAGAAATACACCTAAAGGATGATGAGGCTAAACAATTTAAAAGAGATCGGGTGGGGCAAGTTTTTTATAGTTCTTTTTCCAGCAAGAAAAATGGAGTTCTTATTTTGGTACACAAAATGTTAAATTTCTCATTGGTAAGGGAATTTAGGGATGCGAATGGTAGAATTATTTGTGTTGATACCATCATAAACGGCATGGAATTAACACTCTGTAATACTTATGCCCCCAATAAAGACGAGCCATCTTTTTTCCATGAGGTTAATAGCATATTGGGGAATGCACAAGATAAAGTGGTTTTGGCAGGAGATTTTAACCAGTTTTTGGATAATACTTTAGATAAAAGCAGATTTTCCTGAACCGTAATACCTAAGGATAGAGCAGCCATTCACGTGTTGATGAGAGACAATGGTTTGATCGACATATGGCGTTTGGTTAATCCAAATAAACGAGAATATTCTTTTTACTCTCATTGCCACAGGTCCTTTTCAGGTATAGATATTATTTTGATCTCTCAGAATCTAATCAATGCTGTCATCGACAGCATTTCACTGTCAGATCATGCACCTGTTGAACTCTGTATAAATATACACCCAGACAGAATCAGGCAAGGTAGATGGAGGATGAATACTTCCATGCTGCAAGATGAGGTCTTTCATAATGAACTGGCTGAAGATCTGTCATCGTTTTTTGATATCAACATGGGTAGTACAGACAGTGTGGCAATGGTCTGGGAGGCATCAAAAGCTTACATTAGAGGTAAAATAATTGCGCAAACTTCCAAAAAGAAAAAAGAGCACATTAACACTGTTAAAAAATTGGAAGCAGAATTAATCATAATGGAGAGAGAACTGGCCAAGCATTACACAGATAGTCTGTTTAATAATAGCGGAGCTCCCAGCGGAGCACCATACCTAAGAAAAAATGGTAAACCCATTGAGTCGATTTTTTGTGGTGTGTACGTGTACCAACAGTCATACACACCGCCTAGTAGCCAGTGTTAGTAATTACCAGTCATACACACAGTCTAGGGCTGCACGGTGATGTAGCGGTTAGCGCTGTCAGCAAGAAGGTCCGGGTTCGAGCCCCGTGGCCGGCGAGGGCCTTTCTGTGTGGAGTTTGCATGTTCTCCCCGTGTCCGCATGGGTTTCCTCCGGGTGCTCCGGTTTCCCCCACAGTCCAAAGACATGCAGGTTAGGTTAACTGGTGACTAGAAATTGACCGTAGGTGTGAATGTGAGTGTGAATGGTTGTCTGTGTCTATTGCCCCTTTTCCACCAAAGCTGGTTCGGGGCCAGTGCTTAGTTTGGAACCGGGTTTTCTGTTTCCACTGACAAAGAACTGGCTCTGGGGCCAGAAAAACCGGTTCCAGGCTAGCAACAACTCTCTGTTGGGCCAGAGGAAAGAACCGCTTACGTCAGCGGGGGGGCGGAGTTGTTAAGACCAACAACAATAGCAAGACCGCGAAAGGTCGCCATTTTTAAGCGACGAGAAGCAGCAGCTGTACATACGCGAAGTCAGCCATTATTATTATTGTTGTTGTTGCTGCTTCTTCTTCTCCGTCTTGGTGTTGCTTCGATGTTCCTGCCAAGGTTTATGCAAACGCAGCGACGTAACTGACGTATACAGCGACGTAACTGACGTGTACAGCGACGTAACTGACGTATACAGTGACGTAATGACGTGGCTTCCCTTAGCACCGCGAGCGATGGAAAAGCAAACTGGTTCTCAGCTGGCTCGCAAGTTGAACAAGTTGTGAACCAGCATCAGCACTGGCCCCGAACCAGCCCTGGAACTGATTTGGTGGAAAAGAGGCATATGTGTCAGCCCTGTGATGACCTGGCGACTTGTCCAGGGTGTACCCTGCCTTTCTCCCGTAGTCAGCTGGGATAGGCTCCAGCTTGCCTGTAGAACCGGATAAAGCGGCTAGAGATAATGAGATGAGATGAGATGAGAGACTGGCTATGATATAAGAAAATTCTACAACCCAGAAGCAGATGGGAGCTCCGCTTTTAGGCAGTGCCTAAATCTATATATTATTTGCAAACGTAAATTCAAAATACATGAAATATTTAACAAAAAAGGATGAATATGCTCTATTTAGATTGAAAACAAAATTTTATGAAGCAGGAGAGAAAACAGGCAGGCTTCTGGCTAGACAGCTTAAGGAGCAAAGCACTGCTCATGTAATCCCAGCGATAAGAAGAGGGGGGTCACTAGTAACATCTTCCAAGGGAATTAATGAGGTCTTCAAAAGTTTTTATGAGAAGCTGTATAGATCAGAAGGTATGCCAAACAAACCATCATTGCAGAACTTTTTCTCAAACATAACTCCAAGCCTAACGTCTGAACAGGTAGATATTCTTGACAAACCAGTGTCCCAAGAGGAAGTGATAAAAGCTATCCGAGCTATGAAAACAGGGAAATCACCTGGAACCGACGGGTTTCCTGTCGAATATTACAAAAAGTATATAGACATAATTACTCCAGTTTTGACTAAGGTGTATGAAGAGGCTTTTCAGACCGGCTCACTTCCACCATCTCTGAATGAAGCGCTCATATCATTGATTCCTAAAAAAGGCAGAGACCATACAGATCCTGCCAATTTCAGGCCAATTAGCCTAATTAATGTAGATAGCAAAATACTGGCCAAGGTATTGGCCCTAAGGCTAGAAACAGTTTTACCAAACATTATACACCCAGACCAGGTTGGTTTCTTACAGGGTAGATCTTCGACTGATAATCTACAAAGGCTTATACATTTGATATGGTTACACTCCTCCAACACTGCATCGGTGGCTTCAGTCTCATTGGATGCTGAGAAGGCCTTTGACAGGGTCGAGTGGGGTTTTCTTCATTCGGCCCTGTCAAGATTTGACAAGTTATGACAAATGGTCTGATCTCATCATTCTTTAACCTCTCCAGAGGAACACGACAGGGGTGTCCTCTATCACCACTTCTATTTACAATTGTCTTGGAACCTCTGGCGGTAGCTATAAGAGCAAACTCCTCCATCAAAGGAGTGAAAGGAGGGGGTAGTGAACATAAGCTAATGCTTTATGCTGACGACATACTTTTTCTGACTAGTGACCCACAAAACTCCCTACCTGCTTTAATGGATACTATCAGTGAATATTCTCAGCTTTCAGGTTACAAAATTAACTGGACCAAATCTGAAGCAATGCCAATATCCAAACATTGTCATCCACAAGTAATGACACAGTATAACTTTAAATGGATCCCAAAGGGCATGGTCTACCTGGGTATCAAGTTGAGCCCAGACTTTAGTGAAATGACTGCATTGAACTATGATCCACTGCTTCAAAAAAATCAAGACAAATATAGGGAAATGGGAGAAGTTAAACCTGACCTTGTGTGGGAAAGTAAATGTTATTAAAATGGTGATTGCCCCACAAATTAATTATATATCCATGATGCTTCCTCTCAGTATACCAGATCATATTTTTTAAACAGTATGATAATCTCATCAGGCGGCACGGTGGTGTAGTGGTTAGCGCTGTCGCCTCACAGCAAGAAGGTCCTGGGTTCGAGCCCCGGGGCCGGCGAGGGCCTTTCTGTGCGGAGTTTGCATGTTCTCCCCGTGTCCGCGTGGGTTTCCTCCGGGTGCTCCGGTTTCTCCCACAGTCCAAAGACATGCAGGTTAGGGTAACTGGTGACTCTAAATTGACCGTAGGTGTGAGTGTGAATGGTTGTCTGTGTCTATGTGTCAGCCCTGTGATGACCTGGCGACTTGTCCAGGGTGTACCCCGCCTTTCGCCCATAGTCAGCTGGGATAGGCTCCAGCTTGCCTGCGACCCTGTAGAAGGATAAAGTGGCTAGAGATAATGAGATAATCTCATCAAGGAATTTCTTTGGGCAGGGAGGAAACCTAGATTTAAATTGAGCAAACTGTTCGCACCTAAGGATAAAGGTGGGCTGGGTTTACCTAATATTAGATTGTATAGCTTGTCTTTTGAAATGGCTACGATAGCTAAACACTGGAGCGGAATGGTGTCTGGCTTAAGATGGGCCACCATAGAAGAGACTCTTGCCACACCCTTTCATCCTATACAAGTATTATCCCAACAAGTGACTGGTACGGTATAGAGAGAGAGATAAAAACCCAATTATTAAGCACTCTAGGGAGGTCTGGGCAAAAATTCATAAGCTACACAAACTCTCACATTACAAGCAGCAATATGCCTCACTATGGCATAACCCAGAAATTAGAATAGGGAAACAAACAGTGTTTTGGAAAAGCTGGGTAGAGAAAGGACTTCATACAATTAATGACCTCTATAAAGACGGCGTCTTTAAATCCTTTGCTGATCTAGTTCAGGAGTACGATCTTCGAGAGAAGGGTGACTTCTGGAAGTACTTGCAGATTAGACACTGCATAATGGAAAAAAGTCAGCCAAATAAAGTAGACAATCCAGTTGTTGACTACTTCCAATATCCATGTAATCATAAGGCATCAGTAATTTACAATAAATCAATTTGTTTGACCAGTGGCACATGTGAAAATTTAAGAATAATTTGGCAGAGGGAACTTGATTGTGAAATTGACAAAGATATCTGGGAACAAATTTTGGCAGATAATGGTAAATATATTAAAGAAATTAGATGTAAATTTATTCAATACAAAATCCTACACAGGTTTTATTGGACACCATGCAGGCTTTTTAGAATAGGGCTAATAACTAGTAACATCTGCTGGAAATGTGAACAGGAAACTGGCACATTTCTGCATCTCATGTGGGATTGTGCTATGGTCAAGCCATTCTGGTGCAGAATATTGGGGTTCTTGGAGACGTGGATGGGAGTGGACCTGCTGGCGTGCCCACGCTTATGCCTTTTAGGAGATAAGACCGTAATACCACAGCTGACTAAAGACGCTCATTCAGTGTTGATGGTTGAGTTAGCCTCAGCTTCTAGAATCATACTACGGCACTGGAAATCACCCATTAACCCAACATTCCAAGAATGGAAAGTTTTAATGAGTGAGACAGTGAGTGCGTTTACATGCACATAGAGAAAATCGAATTTCTGCCGTAGCTCGACTGAAATCGAAGTTCTAAATGCCATGGAAACACCTTAGCTCGGCTGAAATCGAAACGAACTGGATTTCTCGTAATCGAGCTACGCGACCTAGATTATGCGATTGTAGCCGAGCTACTTAGTGCATGTAACCCTATCGAGCTATGTAGTCGAGCTACTTACTTCCCTTCCGGAAGTGACGAGTGACGAGACCACAAGCGGGAAACACAACAGCCTCGGTCGGCATGACAACAGTAGTAGTAGCGAGCAGCAGAAGAGGTCAGGAGGAACAAGGAGACAAAAAACAAAAACAATTGAACTTTTTGTGTGTTTATTAAGACATAAGTTAAATTGTAAGCAAAAAATGGACTTTAGAAAAATATACAATTGTGCAAAATAAGTTGTCTTACAAAACAGTGATCTGCGCAGGACAGTTTGTAGCCAACAGGTGGCAATAACATTTGGTGTGAATGTAAAATGGAAATCACTCCTCTTCTTCATGACGACAACCGGAAGTGTACCAACACGATGGGGTGTGTAGCGCCACCTGTGGCTCGGGTGCACAATGTACCTCACACAATAGCTCGATTTCCTTGTGTGCATGTAGGATTGGATTTCTCTGGCACCCCTGCTGGGACCCTTAGCTCGATTACCGACAGTAGCTCGATTTGGATGTGCATGTAAACGCAATGTGTGTTGTGTGAGATCATGCTTGCTAGAATAAGGGGCAAAGGGTCTGTGGCACTGGGTAGCTGGGACTTCTTTGCAGACTATCTGACCTCTGGACTAGTAGCTTAGTTATAGGGCTCTACTATGAAGCCTATGTGCATTCACCTTCTCTGTTTTTGTGTTAAGATTATACTTTGTATGTTTTTTCTTTCAACCAGGAACACTTATCAAATTACGTTAATTTAACTGTCTGACCTTTTTTTTCTATCTTTGCTTTTCTGTATGATGTACCATATGAGTCATGTACCACAGTTGTTCAAATAAAAACTTTAATTATAAAAAAAATTACGAAAAAACAAGTCACGATAACTTTCAAATACCGATTACTAAAACGTCTAGTTGTAAAGAAAGCCAAGTTAAAAATTCTTTGCCAACAATTTACTTTGAGCACTGGCTAGACCATTTACAGCTACCATGATAAAAGGACCTCAGGATTGCACTTGATGCTACAGTAAGACATCGGGGGATGGGAAGAGCTCTCTGGTACCCCTTTTCCACCAAATCAGTTCCAGGGCTGGTTCGGGGCCAGTGCTGGTGCTGGTTCACAACTCGTTCAACCTGCGAGCCAGCTGAGAACCAGTTTGCTTTTCCATAGGTCGCGGTGCTAAGGGAAGCCACGTCATTACGTCGTTGTATACGTCAGTTACGTCGCTACGTTTGCATAAACCTTGGCGCAAATATCAAAGCAAAAACAACACGGAAGAAGCAGCAGCAACAACAACAACAACAATAATAATAATAATAATAATGGATGACTTCGCATTTGTACAGCTGCTGCTTCTCGTCGCTTAAAAATGGCGATCTTTCGCGGTCTTGTTATTGTTGTTGGTCTTAACAACTCGGCCCCCCCCGCTGACGTAAGCGGTTCTTTCCTCTGGCCCAGCAGAGAGTTGGTGCTAGCCTGGAACCGGTTTTTCTGGCCCCAGAGCCAGTTCTTTGTCAGTGGAAACAGAAAACCCAGTTCCAAACTAAGCACTGGCCCCGAACCAGCCCTGGAACTGCTTTGATGGGAAAGGGGCATGATTGGGGTGAGAGATTATGGTCGACGGAAAAGGCACAGAAATTGATGAAGTTGAGGAAAAGAGACAGAGAGAGATGTGAAAGTGGAAACCAAATCTCTCTCTCTCTCTGTCTCTCTCACCTTGGTGATGGGAAATCTCCATGTTTTCCCATTTTTCACTGTCTGCAAATCATTCATCTCTCTCTCTCTCTCTCTCTCTCTCTCTCTCTCTCTCTCTCTCACAGACATACAGAGAGAAAGATATCAGATATATTCAAGAATCAGCTTGTTCTGTTCAGTGGATGGAGATAAGCGCCAACCCTGATTTGCATTAACCCTGATTATATTCAACTATCAGATTTTTGAATATATCTAAAACTCTATACAGCAATATGGGTGGTTGTTGTTGTTTTTTAATATAATTTGGCTGTATTTTGTATACTGTATATTCTAATGTAGAGGTGGACAGGGCTAATCCCAATCCCACCCTCTCCTGAATGAAATTTGACCTATCCTGCCTACTCCTACGGAAACTCCGACAAATCTTGCCCTTGATCTTGAGTTATTAATGTTGCGTAGTAATTTTTGATGAACTACTGTGGCAAACAACTCTAAGATGAGTGTCTTCAACTCTTAGAGGCATGTTACACTGGGACATACATGTCAACCTATACGGAATGTCCGTATTTTATACGGATTTGATTCAATAAACGTAGTATACGGGCGTATAAATAAAGTTATACGGATTCTTTAAAAAAACTTCAATATTTATTTAGAGCTATAATCAATTCCCATGATGATAAAAGAGCGCATAACATTTACAAACATACTGTACACCACAGACAGCCAGTAAAGAGTCTTATGAAATCGCGCGTTATCTTGTGGTAGCGAGACTTCATTCCACTTTTGATCATGCGCACACCGCATTGCGAGAATCCCGCCAACCGTGAAGTCATAGACATATAAACATAGACGCCGCCTTCTGCGTAGAATCATATGTCATCCTCGCCGCCATATTGGATGGGGCAAAGTGGAGATTCTTCAACCGTCCCTGGTATAGCGTCTAGACAGTAGCCGAGAATAAAGATGCCTCATTCATGTGCTGCGTTTAACTGTACCAACAGGTTTACTGTCCAAACGAGATCACATGGGATTACCTTCCACAGGTGAGACTGGAAAAATACTTTTCATTGTATTTGGTCATTATAACGTAATTTTACGAACAGATTTTCCTGACTTTGTGGCTAATATGAAGTCTCGTGCATAATAGCTGCTTGGTGAAACCTGTCTCCAAACAACGAAGTATTTCCTTCGTAACTACGCTGATAACACTTTGTGTTTTTGTCAAACATTGGAGCTTTGTATTCATTCTGAAGGTTTATTGTTATTAATATTGAATAAAAAGTAACTGGGATATATCATTGTTAATTATCATTCAAATTTTAGGTAAATTATTTTAATTTACATCTTATAAGGATTTTATAAGGGAAATACGGATTTTGGAGGTTGGTTATACAGGTTTGATTGACCAAAGGTTGACATGTATGCTGGGAGTTCTGCCCTACTGCCATGTGAGCACCTTCCTTCAAGTGTAAGTGATGCCTCTAAACCCCACTTTTCTTTCCTTGTACAAAGCAACAGTCATTATGTTGAGTGACCATGTGTTTCCAAACCATAGCTGATCCAAAAGGCCGTAAATTGATGGAAAATCAGTAAGATCAGCCGATTTTCATGGAATCTGCTGAGACTGAACTGGAAGATCCCAAAGGGGTGCGTGACATCACACGTGCAACAATCCAGGTATCAATTTCGTTCTTGTGCGCAGCAGTGGTTAGACCGGTCTCGATATGGAATCACATTTTGGAGAGAATTCTGACAGTGATTGGGATTCTTATATGTTGGATGAAGGGGCAGAAGATTATCAAGGATATCTCATCTCATCTCATTATCTCTAGCCGCTTTATCCTGTTCTACAGGGTCGCAGGCAAGCTGGAGCCTATCCCAGCTGACTACGGGCGAAAGGCGGGGTACACCCTGGACAAGTCACCAGGTCATCACAGGGCTGACACATAGACACAGACAACCATTCACACTCACATTCACACCTACGGTCAATTTAGAGTCACCAGTTAACCTAACCTGCATGTCTTTGGACTGTGGGGGAAACCGGAGCACCCGGAGGAAACCCACGCGGACACGGGGAGAACATGCAAACTCCACACAGAAAGGCCCTCGCCGGCCACGGGGCTCAAACCTGGACCTTCTTGCTGTGAGGCGACAGCGCTAACCACTACACCACCGTGCCGCCCATTATCAAGGATATTCCGGAGTAAATGGTTATCTTTTCAAGCCTCCAAGACGAGAAACATATGCCAGTTCACTCAGTTCACGACAGTCTTCCTCTGCTGTGCGCATGAGATGGAGCGATAGATAGTGAGAGAGAGAGAGAGAGAGATGTGCAGAACGCAGTGTTTTCCTGAACAAAACTAAAAACAAATCATGTTACAATATTGCAATCTGAGAGCATTTAACACGTTTCAGTTAATAATTAGTGATGATGATTGCGCGTGTATGTTTTTCTTCCTGTTAAAGTGCATCAGATATGATAAGATCGGATGTCGCAAGCATGTAAATGTTGCTCATAATCCTGTGTCTGGTGCACTGTGTGTGTGTGTGATAATCGGGGAATCAATGAACTGTCCAAATGTCAGATCAAATGTAATTTATTAAATAAATGGGTTTCTTTTTGCTCCAGTAATTCCCATGTGGTCGTTCTGGTGGTGATGAACACTTGATGAATCAGATTTATTATTAGTAGGCGACACTAAATCTGCCCGCTTCGTTTGCACAAACCCCACCCACTGTCGCTTTAGATTAGTCAAGTCAAGTTTATTTGTATAGCGCTTTTAACAATAAACATTGTCGCAAATCAGCTTTACAGAATTTGAACGACTTAAAACATGAGCTAATTTTATCCCTAATCTATCCCCAATGAGCAAGCCTGTGGCGACGGTGGCAAGGAAAAACTCCCTCAGACAACATGAGGAAGAAACCTCGAGAGGAACCAGACTCAAAAGGGAACCCATCCTCATTTGGGCAACAACAGACAGCATGACTATAATATTAACAGTTTTAACATGAAGACAGTTTCGTTGATGTTATAAACTCTTCATTGATGGACACTTGAGTGCAAAACTGTTCATGATAACTGCAGTCCTAAAGTTAGCAAGTCAATTAGTGTCATTTCTTGGAAATTTGTGAACTGAATGTCCTGTTGTATATGGATTTGAACATCCAAACACAATGCAGTGCTTTCACATTGTTATTTTTGTAAGATTCCATCAACAATATCCAATTTCAGCGAGTAAACAAGCACGGAGTCAGATGAACCAAAATGACCCAGATAACCGGGGGTCCACGTGCGATGTCGTGCGAGATTAGCCCTGAGGCTAGGCTGACATTTTCCGGGATCTGGAAGCCGTGATTTATCGATAGTTTTGTGCTTGATAATAAAATAACAAATAATTATTATTATTTTCTCCCTGCTTTATTAATTCATTTTGGTCATTACTAATGATGTATATTCATTTTAAAGCATTACAATAAGGCATTACATACACTTTCAGGTTCTACAAGCTGAACATTTCCCCTATCAGAACCCTTTTCCACCAACAGGGAACGGATTCTGTTCTGGTTCACGCACCAAATTTTGAACCATTCAGAGCATTTCGACTAAAAATAAATTGGTTTGGAACCTGAAAACTTGGATCCCAGCTGGAACCAAAATATAGCTGGTTTTTACAATGTGAACCATGATGACATCAGTGGGCGTGTCATTAGTTTGGAGAGGAAACCGAGCACAACAATGGAGAATGCAACAGGAAAGAATACATCTTCAGAAAAAATGGACCAAAAAGAAATATCTGCATTAACAGAACAAAAGCTTGCAGGTAATCAGTGTGATCCACCATCTTGCTACGACTGTTTATTTCCGTTGTGCATTGTGTCATGCCCTCCATTCATGATGCATCCTTGATTACAATGGTTCTAGTCAAAACTGGTGAAATCGTGGGCTGGTTCGCTAGCTGGCACCAAGGTTCAAAGAATCCTGATTGAACCTGGGTCAGGAACCTGCTCCTAGTTGGTCAAAAAGGGTATCCATCGCATGAGTGCAGCCAATCTGTCTGAATACCTTTGCAGTTAGTACTAAGGTGTGTCAGTTTCTTCAAGGCATTGTGGCAGATGTTATCCTCACAACACTACCCTATATCTTGGTATTACCATGGTTCTGTGACCCTTGAGCAACCACCAGGGTTCCACGGTTCCACCAGGTCAATCCAGCAAGAACTCTTTTTCAGGGAAAGATGGCTGTATGACAGCACTGCAAACACTACACCATACATCTTGTGTGAACATCTGCTTCATGTGATTCTCAGCATCCAGATAGATGGTACCCTACAGTACATACACCCAGATGAGCATTTGGGATACAGCCTTGAAGTGTCTGTCTGATTCCTTTTACCCACTGTTTCTCCTCTTTCTCAGGTTATGGTGACTCGGTAAAAGCCAGAGGAACTCTGCTACTCGATCAGGATCAAGGTTAATATGCTGATGACATCCTTGCCACACAGCAGGTAGAGGAGGAATTCTCATTATTTTTAGTACTTGCATAAAACAAGTAGAAATGCGTCAGTCCTAATGTGTAAACATGGTGTTGTATGTGTTTTAGAATTTGAATTATGGGTAACGTGGAGAGCCAGTATGGCAGCCACAGTTTCTATGGCGACCGTGAACGACAACTGTCACGGAAGCGAGTGTCCCGATCGCTGCGTTTATCGGGGAAGCAGTCGTACCAGAGAAAACCCGAGCACCGTAACTCGGAGACAAGCACACGCTCTAGCAGCACACCCAGCATCCCACAGTCACTTGCTGAACATGGCCTGGAGCCATTTGACGATGCTGATGCTCTGCCGCACTTCAGCTCCCCTATCTGGGTGGACCGGGTGGCTATGAATCTGCGGCCTATGAGCTTCCACAAGGATTCGGCTCATGAGCCATGTAACAGCACTTCAGCTGACATTCCTGCTGTTCATGCTGACAGTGGACAAAGTACACAGAACACCACCAAGCCACCAGATGCTGCTGGTTCTTTCAAGAAGAAGCGTTCCAAATCTGCAGACGTGTGGAGGGATGACTCTTTGGAGGTATCTCTGTCTGATGCAAGTCTGGAGCGCTTAACAAGCACGGAGGACCTCATGGACAATGCTAATATCACTGATGTCACCCGCGCTAACTCACTGGGTGAGCTTTACACACTGCAGAGCTATGCTAAAAAACGCCACAAGGGTGGAGCTCTGTGCAGAGACAGTGAGGAGGACAAGATGCTGTCTCCATGCGAGGATGATGGTGCTACCTATGGAGCATTCACCCTGCCCTGCCGCCGATCCCATTGTCTGTCAGAAGGTTTGACCAATCACCAGGTAGCAATGCCAGGAAGGCGGGCACAAACCATACAAGTAAGCTTCAGTATTTCATTGAGTTATAATTTAGTTATAATTTGGTTAAAATTATATGGAGACAAGAGGATAGAGTGGGTAGCATCCCTGTTTCAATCCTGAACTAAGGTTACTGTCTGTGTGCAGTTTAGCAAGTGAATGTTATAGCAAAAAGTTGCTGTTGAATTTTGTAGCAAAATTTTTGTATTTAAATGTTGTAGCTGAATGTTGCATTTGAATTTTGGAGCTAAATTTTGTAGTTGAATGTTGTAGCTGAAAAATTTAGCTAAATTTTGTTGAATAATTGTGTCGCTGAGTGTTGTAGCTAAATTTTATAGTTGGATGTTGTAGCTAAAAGTTGTAGCTGAAATGTTTATCTAAATTTTGTACTTGAATTTTATATCTGAATGTTGTAGCTGAATGTTGTAGCTAAAAGTCATATTTGAATTTTGGAGCTAAATTTTGTAGTTGAATACTGTAGCTGGAATTTTTAGCTAAATTTGGTAGTTTAATTGTGTCTGAATGTTGCAGCTGAATGTTGTAGCTAAATTTTGAGTTGAATGCTGCAGCTAAAAGTTGTAGCTGAAATTAATAGCTCAATTTTGTAGTTTAATTTTGTAGCTGAATATTGTAGCTGAAATTTTTAGCTAAATTTTGTAATTGAATGTTGTAGCTGAAATTTTTTAGCTAAATTTTGTAGTTTAATTGTGTCACTGAATGTTGTAGCTAAATTTTTTTTAGTTGAATGCTGTAAGCTGAAAGTTGTAGTTGAATGTTGTAGCTAATTGTTGTAGATGAATTTTTAATTGAATTTTGTAACTATATTGTAGGTTAATTTTATAGTTGAATTTTGTACTTGAATATCGTAGCTGAATGTTGTCGATGAATTTAATCGTTGAATGTTGTAGATTAATTTTGTACTTGAATTTTATAGCTAAATCTTATCGCTGAATGTTAATCTTGGACAACCAGAACAACTCTTTTGCTTACACAGTTTGGTATAATTACATCTCCCATGTCTACCATCCCAAAGTCTGAGGTTGAAATTGTAATATGGAGGCTGGAAGAGATACAGATAATACTTGAAATACTAGCAATGTTGTTTGAAACAAATATGCAATTTAGCTGATGTATTTCTTGTTAACTACCGTAGCCTTGTCACATCTGTGCAGAAAAAAAAAAATTGATTTTTGGAAAAGTTAGTGTGCTTTAGCGAAGTGTCTAAAATGCTGAGCTTCATTCATGCCTCTCAAATAATATGACCTCATAATAATTAGGACATTCACATTAGCAAACAATAAAGTGACAGCCAACGATTTATTTTCGACGTTTGTGCCTGACAGCGAGCCACGATTTCAGTCACAGTGGCAGGTAACATTTGAATTGATTTTCTTACTACTATTCAAATCATACAATATAAATCCACACGAGTGGCTCAAGTGATTCCTTGGACCAGTGCTATGGTGTGTGTGTGGTCCAAATGTTTCTTTACTTCCTCACTTACATCTTTAGTTCCTACTTAAATTTAATTCCCCATTTAAGTGGATGCTACACGCCCACAAAAGACAAAATACAAGTGACTTGTTGCTTGCGTGAACAGTATGAAACATAGAGAGCAGAGTGAAAGGGACTGCATTTTATACAACACTCTTTGCCGGGATTTGAACCATTACCTTTGTGGATTGCTTCTGCAGCATGCCCTGTGGGGATGATGTGACATTATGGCTGCGCTTGGTACCTTTTTGACAAGCTTTCTTTTTCCCTTTGCTTCAGGAGACACATGTCTGTGAGAGCTGTTTGCCTCCTTTCTCATGCTAATGAGCATAGTGACATGGGAACACAACAGAAAGTGTGTGTGTGAGAAGGGGGGTGGAGGGAAGCATTTTAAAGTTTGGTTGAGATTATTCATGTCTGGCAGAAGGTTTTTGTAGTGTATTCCTTAGTCACTGGAAATGAATAGCATGCTAAGTCATGTGATGCTGGGTTGGGTGAATAATCAGCCCTTGCCAGCAGACTAGAGAGCCAGTGAAGTGCTCAGAGAAGCTGCATCCCAAATATGATAACTGTTCAGAGTTTAAAGTGCATATCCTGGACCAAATTCATTTTTTTTTTTTAATATGAAAGAATGTCCCTTTACACACTCATCCAGAAGGGTAATTTTGCACAAGGCCATCTGTCTACAGCAGAAAAAAATAAAATAACAAAACGCGTCTGGAAAAATCCCAAGGGAGTCTGGAACCAGATTCGTGACGTCACCTGCGGAAGCGCCAGCAGGCTGCGCGAGCTTTGCACGGTTTCAGTGCACAGCCTACGTAAACCAAGTTTAGCAGCTCGCAATTTTGCATTGAAATATGGAATTGTCACCTAAGTGCAATGTTACTTCACCTTTGGATGAAGAATGTAATGCTGCTACACCCTCCTACGATTCATCTGTTAACCATTTTAATAATTACGCGATAACGTCGAAGAAATTTGCAGAAAACCACCAGGTCGTTTTCTCATAAACAAACCAGCGCTGACGTAGGATTCAGAGGGAGGCGTCCTGCACGCGACGTCACGAAAATCAATGTTTCCGGTGAAATCCAAATGGCAAGTTTTTTCAGAGGCGGACCAATGCGCCTCAAATGGCTTGATTTCAACTGAATTTTTCTGGTATTGCGCAAGGTAAAAAAAAATTGCACAAAATGCAAAATGTGACAGATATTTGACCAAAGTTTCATATAAAATAGGAGAATTACGTTGATCTTGCTCCTGAATTTACCCGTGATATGCACTTTACGATGTTCCCTACTAAGAAATCAACATGCAACCTGCAAGAGCTGGCAGAAACGGTATGAGAAGTGCTGAAGAAGCGTGGGATTGGGAGACAGACAGAAAGACAGATGTACATGGATGTGAATGAATGCAGCATGGCTCTGTCTCTGTTTGTACAGGACGTGACAGTAGGGGATGTCGTTGAGCTGGAGGACACTGGGATCGATGCCCTGATTGGTGAAAGTGATGTGTGTGAGCTCCCATCTCGCCATTACAAGGCCCTGTCTGTGTACTCCACACCAGCAGGGGGCAGTGGAGACACGCCTGACACTGGAGTGCAGGTATTACAATAAAAACACTTTTAGTCCATTAAAATACAGCGTAACATGCTTTACAATGTACGTCAAAGTGTGAAAATAAGAAATAATAAATAACAAGTTCAGTGCTTCAGTACTATGTGGAACTTTTTTCAGATCATCAATCATTTCAGCATTTTCAGGAGCAAAAATATTTTGGGTAAACTGGAGCCTATCCCATCTGACTATGGGTGAGAGGTGGGGTACACCCTGGACAAGTTGCCAGATCATCACAGGGCTGACACAGAGAGACAAACAACCATTCACACTCACATCTACGGTCAATTTAGAGTCACCAGTTAACCTAACCTGCATGTCTTTGGACTGTGGGGGAAACCGGAGCACCCGGAGGAAACCCACGCGGACACGGGGAGAACATGCAAACTCCACACAGAAAGGCCCTCTTCGGCTGCTGGGATTGAACCCAGAACCTTCTTGCTATGAAATGACAGTGCTGACCACTACACCACTGTGCCACCCATTTGGCTTATGCAGAAATCAATCAGTTATGAGCTACAGTATGTGGAAATTATATGAAAACTGTCCTCTGTAAACTTGGGCGGTGGTGGAAAAAAATAACCAACATAATCCAAAATAAAATTCAAGCAATAATAACTCATGTGTCTCATCTCATTATCTGTAGCCGCTTTATCCTATTCTACAGGGTCGGAGGCAAGCTGGAGCCTATCCCAGCTGACTATGGGCGAAAGGCGGGGTACACCCTGGACAAGTCACCACAGGGCTGATACATAGACACAGACAACCATTCACACCTACGGTCAATTTAGAGTCACCAGTTAACCTAACCTGCATGTCTTTGGGGGAAACCGGAGCACCCCCACGCGGACAACATGCAAATTCCACACAGAAAGGCCCTCGCCGGCCGCGGGGCTCGAACCTGGACCTTCTCGCTGTGAGGCGACAGTGCTAACCACTACACCACCGTGCCACCCCACTCATATGTGTGTGAGTCAGAATTAAAATCTGACTGAATACAGGGTGTTTCAAAAAATTTGATATTATTTGAGATGTAAAGATCCCAGAAGCTACAGAGTCGAGGCAAATGAAACTGAACAGGCTTAATGTTGAGCAATATGAGATTTATTCCTCAAAATTTGAATGAGAAATTCAAAGGTGTGTGGATTCCATGAACGATTTCACAAATTTTCAATATTTGCGCCACCTGAGACACACACACACACACACACACACACAGCCTTCCTCTTTGAACTTTTTGTGTCATGTCCAAATCTGTATTGCAGTTGGTACATTTTTAGAGAATTCTCTCATAAACGCACGCTGCAGTCTTGTTTGACTGTGTTCGAGCGTACTCTAACACACAAAACACATTTTCTTTTCCACTGAATGGCCTTTCTATACCTAAAAAGATACAAACAAAAAACATTAAACATAAAATTTTGACCTGTTTCCACACATGCTGTTAAAATTTGAGGCCAATTGAACGAGAATGGGCAAAGTTATCAGATTGTGAAATGGTATCAAATTTTTTGAAACACCCTGTATAAGTAAAAATGATCTGTTGTGTCACACAGGGTGTGTACGAGAACTTCCGCCAGGAGCTGGAGAAGAGCGGATGCAGGGCGGAGACTCCAGAGGAAGGGGCGTCTGCTCTGAGTGACGAACTGAGCTCGGCTAATCAAACGGAGGCGCTTGTGGGCGTGGCCGAAGGATGCGTACGCAAAGCCGGCCGTCTTAATGTGAAAAACCTGCTCGTGCACAAAAAGAACAAGAAGGTGGAGCTCGCCGCTCGCCGCAAGTGGAAGAGCTACTGGGTCTCGTTAAAAGGTGCCTATGTTTAGAGCTATCACACTGTCGTTGCCAAATTGCCACATTATTATGATGTGTGTGATCTTATCCAGAATTTATCCCAGCAACATCAAATATTGGACTTAACATACAAATTCATAATAAATCACAAGTTCTTATACATCAGCTAACAAATAGCTAGCTGACAAACACTAGCTAACTTATTAAAGATGTCCAGAATGTCTTTGTATGCTGAGACACTACAATTTTCCCTTCACTGGAACTATGAACCTCCATGTTAAACTCCAACTTCAGTAGCATCCTAAAATTGGTTGGCTTGCGTCACTCTGAACGAGCTGGGGGATTGGATAATGGTGTCAGAGCATCCGAGGTCTCTGAAGGCGTTCTTTCACACAGCTCTGATCTCGAAGCCAATTCACTACGCCAAAGTGCAAGAATTTTTATTTTCATTCCATTTATCGTTACAAGACAAAAATAATTGAAGAAGCAATTCCTTCTCAAAGGACACTCTCATATTTGTCCAAAATAAGAAGACATCTTCCTTCTACTGTTGCCTGAAAGGGGCAGACAGAAATGGCCGAGTCATTTGCGCTACGTTCACACTGCAAGGCTTAATGCTCAATTCCGATTTTTTTGTGAAATCCGATTTTTTTGTGAGGTCGTTCACATTAACAAATATATGCGACTTGTATGTGATCCTCAGTATGAACGAAAAGCGACCTAAAAGTGTTCCGCATGCGCATTGCAGGATACGACGACGTCACACGCAGTGAGCATGGCCAGTGTTTACGGAAGTAAAACCGCCCGGTTGCGGTATGACCCATCCAATCTAGCTTGAATAGCTGCATCCCCCCAAATGGAAATCAGCTCCCTAACCTCTGCGTCCTTCCATTGAGAAGATTCAGAACCTTCACAGCCCGAAGCGTCCCTCGCATTGATGTCATGCGCAGGGGCGCAGATACGTTTTTTGAACTGGGAGGGACAAAAAACTGGGGGGGACAAAGCTGCCAGCAAACCAACCCCAACCCCGATATGCCTGTCAAACTTGTTGTTAGTAACCATAGCAACCAAGCTCGAGCTCGCAACCTGTGCAGTCTGCGCAGCTCAACCAACCGAATATCAGTCTTTGTTTTATGTGAGTTGTTGCAACTATGTATACACTGCCGTGCACCTCAATAAACCGAATGGTAATTAGTCTTTTGATTTTTCCGTGAGGTTTGCCTTATGCAAAGAAAGACAGCATAGACGTTTTTTCCTCCCTATAAGTGGGGGGGACCGAACGAGGTGAATTTAAATCTGGGTGGGACGAATCCCACCCGTCCCCCCCTCTATCTGCGCCCGTGATTATGCGCCATGTTGTTGTAACTTTTTTTGAGAGACCCGCCGCCTACTTCAGCGCAGAATAGTGACGTTTGTGGCCTGTTGATGACGTGTAAGTCGGATGAATGCGACCTGGCGGTTCAGACTGAAGTCGCATATGAAAAGAGCGGATAGGGATCGGAATTAGGACCACATATCCAAACGGCCTGGGTCGGATTTGAAAAAATCGGATCTGTGTCGTTCATATTGTCAATAAAAGATCGGATACAGGTCACATATGGGCGAAAAGATCGGATTTGAGTCACTTCAGCCTGCAGTGTGAACGGTGTGCGTGTTAGTGAGCGCTGTAATAAGCGTTTACTATTTTGATGAAGAGTTCATGATGGACACCAGCCTGCACTTCTCATCCTTGGCCACTGGAGAGCAGAAAAGCTCTTGAAAAGTAGTCAAAGTCCCTTCCACGCCAGGATCTGGTCTTCTCAGGCAGTCTTCATTTCCCAGTACTAACCAGCTCTTTGATGCGCATGGGTGCGGTGCCAATCTCCGTTTCTTCTTGAAAAGTAATAGTGAAGTGAAATTCCTTTATTTCTTGTATAAGAGGTTCCTTGGGAAAATTGGACTAAATGACGTACACATGTTTAAGACGGGAATTGGACATTTATACACACACATGATTGTCTCACTATCCTTGTGAGGACCTTCCATCCATTCATCCATCCATCCATTATCTGTAGCCACTTATCCTGTGCAGGGTCGCAGGCAAGCTGGAGCCTATCCCAGCTGATTATGGGCGAGAGGCGGGGTACACCCTGGACAAGTCGCCAGGTTATCGCAGGGCTGACACATAGACAAACAACCATTCACACTCACACCTACGGTCAATTTAGAGCCACCAGTTATCATAACCTGCATGTCTTTGGACTGTGGGGGAAACTGGAGCACCCAGAGGAAACCCACACAGACACGGGGAGAACATGCAAACTCCACACAGAAAGGCCCCTGTTGGCCACTGGGCTCAAACACAGGACTGTCTTGCTGTGAGGCGACAGTGCTAACCACTACACCAATATGCTACCCGTGAGGGACCTTCCATTGACATAAATATTAATACAGCTAATTGTATAATTACAGCTGATTTTTAAGGCGAAAACAGTCAGATATTTTGATCCTTGTTGAGACATTTGGTCCCCACCAAGATGTAAAAACATGCCCACCCAATTTTAGTGAAGGGCACTGGTAAGGGACACCATAGCCTAATGGTTAGGGAAGCAGTTTTGGGACTAAAAGGTCACTGGTTTGAGTCCCTGGGCCGCCAGGAATGGCTGAAATACCCTTGAGCAAGGCACCTAACCCCCATCTGCTCCCCAGGCTGCTCTTGGTATGTTGCTTGGGATAAGAGCGTCTGCTAAACGTCGTTGATATAATGTTGTTGTATTGACCCACTGTGCCCCTTTTCCCAGGATGCACTCTGTTTTTCTATGAGACGGATGGGCGATCAGGCATTGATCACACCTGCATCCCAAAGCACGCTGTCTGGGCGGAAAACAGTATCGCACAAGCTGTTCCCGAGCATCCCAAAAAAGATTTTGTCTTCTGCCTCAGCAACTCAATAGGGGACTCGTACCTTTTCCAGGTAAAATAATATTTCTTGGAAAAAGCTCCATCATTAATAACTTATGTAAGTACAATAAAGTGAGTTCTTCTTGACTATAAGCAGCACACAGTGTATTCCTCCATCTTTCCATCTTGACATCTCGACATCCTCCTCAACTGTTAAACTCTCTGTCACACTCCATCTTTTTCTTTCACATTCTGATAACCATTCCTCCTCCTTCTTCTTCATTCTGTGCCTCATCCTCATTTCTGAATGCTCTCCTTCCTGCATTTTCACCCCAATCCTTTATCTTTACCTAATCCTCGTTTCATTTCTTTGTGTTCTCCTCCCTGCATCTTTACTTCATTCCTTGGCCTGTACCTCATCCCTGTGTATCCATGTTCTTCTCACTGTATCCTTTCATTGTTTGCCTTTGTGAATCTCATCCTCATATCTCCATCTTCTCCTCCCTTCCTCTTTGTTGACCTCGTTTTCATTTCCTCATGTCTCCTTCTTGTATCTTTACCTCATTCCTCTATCTAGAGCTCATCCTTGTATCTCCAGATTCTCCTCCCTGGATCTTTGCAACATTCATCTTTCTGTACCTCATCCTCATTTCTCCACGTTCTCTTCCATTCATCTTTACCTCATCCTTCAATCTTTACTTCCTTAGACAGTAATATACTAAAAACTTCTTCAGCTTTTCCATGTACTGCTTCCATGCTCTGGCACCCACCCCTCTATTTAACCCTCATCCTACCATGCTATTTTACACCTTAATCTTACCATGTGGGCGGCACGGTGGTGTAGTGGTTAGCGCTGTCGCCTCACAGCAAGAAGGTCCTGGGTTCGAGCCCCGGGGCTGGCGAGGGCCTTTCTGTGTGGAGTTTGCATGTTCTCCCCGTGTCCACGTGGGTTTCCTCCGGGTGCTCCGGTTTCCCCCACAGTCCAAAGACATGCAGGTTAGGTTAACTGGTGACTCTAAATTGACCGTAGGTGTGAATGTGAGTGTGAATGGTTGTCTGTGTCTATGTGTCAGCCCTGTGATGACCTGGCGACTTGTCCAGGGTGTACCCCGCCTTTCGCCCGTAGTCAGCTGGGATAGGCTCCAGCTTGCCTGCGACACTGTAGAAGGATAAAGCGGCTAGAGATAATGAGATGAGATGAGATGAGATCTTACCATGTGGGGTCCGTTTGGACCCCAATACTTTTCTTTAAAATTAAAGCTTACAAAGACAAAATCACCAGATAAGTTTTGTTCAGAACATCTTGTATTAATAATAGCAATACACTAAAGGGCCCAAGGCATAAAGAACACACTTAACCTTCATCCTACCAGCCAATTTTACATACACAAACTACCAGGCGGGGTCTGTATGGACCCCAGGAGGGAATACCTTGAAATCAATGCAGTAAGAACCAATTCAATGCAGCAAACAGACATAACTTTATTGAAGAATAAAATCCACTATGGCTGAATATCAATGATGTATTATAAATGCAATAACATTGCAATAATATTGCAATAACTAGCATACATGTAGCAAATTATAGCGCCACAAAAAAAATTGGCATTATATACATGATTTTTGCAGCTCATGCAGCTGTAAAACATTCTGGATTACAACTTAGGTCTTTTCTTACAGAATTTAAAACAAAAAAGTAATTGTAAAATAATTTAGGGCTTTTGTTTTGCAGCCTGTGCTTATTGCAACAGTGGGGTCCACACGGACCCCAAGAAGGAATGCCTTGGTAGTTTCATTATGGAACATAAAAGAAGTTAACTTTCAGTGTGCTATTCAATTATAAAATGAAAGACAGATAAACTTTACTCTGGGGTCCGGTTGGACCCCAGTAACAAATTAATTATACCTTCACAATGCAAAAAGCTGATCTTCCGGTGCTTTAGTGTTTTAATTAAGACACAAATTCCGACAAATTCATAAAACGGTGAGGCAGTATGTCACATATTTTTAAAATGGCAAACAAACATATAGGTGCGGGGTCCAGATGGACCCCACTTGGTAGGATGAAGGTTAACCTCATCTCTCCATCTGTACCTTATTCCATCCCCCATGACCTCCTTCACCCATCTTTACATTATTCTTCCATCTCTGAAACACTCATTTATGTCTCTGTTTTTGCCTCATCTTCATTTAATAAACTCTCAATTTCCTAACCTAACTTCTACCCTTTCTACCGCTACATTTAGATACAGTGATGCTTGAAAGTTTGTGAACCCTTTAGAATTTTCTATATTTCTGCATGAATATGACCTAAAACAACATCAGAGTTTCACACAAGTCCTAAAAGTAGATAAAGAGAACCCAGTTAAACAAATGAGACAAAAGTATTATACTTCGTCATTTATTTTTTAAAGATATCTTTTTGGATAGGACAGTGTAGAGACAGGAAATGAGCGGGAGAGAGAAACGGGGAGAGATCAGGAAATTACTTCGGGTCGGAATCAAACCTGGGTCCCCAGATTTATGGTACAGCGCCTTATCCACCTGAGCTATGACACCCCCATCATTCATTTATTTATTGAGGAAAATGATCCAATATTACATATCTGTGAGTGGCAAAAGTATGTGAACCTTTGCTTTCAGTATCTGGTGTGACCCCCTTGTGCAGCAATAACTGCAACTAAGCATTTCCGGTAACTGTTGATCAGTCCTGCACACCGGCTTGGAGGAATTTTAGCCCGTTCCTCCGTACAGAACAGTTTCAACTCTGGGATGTTGGTGGGTTTCCTCACATGAACTGCTCGCTTCAGGTCCTTCCACAACATTTCGATTGGATTAAGGTCAGGACTTTGACTTGGCCATTCCAAAACATTCACTTTATTCTTCTTTAACCATTCTTTGGTAGAACGACTTGTGTGCTTAGGGTCGTTGTCTTGCTGCATGACCCACCTTCTCTTGAGATTCAGTTCATGGACAGATGTCCTGACATTTTCCTTTAGAATTTGCTGGTATAATTCAGAATTCATTGTTCCATCAATGATGGCAAGCCGTCCTGGCCCAGATGCAGCAAAACATGCCCAAACCATGATACTACCACCACCATGTTTCACAGATGGGATAAGGTTCTTATGCTGGAATGCAGTGTTTTCCTTTCTCCAAACATAATGCTCCTCATTTAAACCAAAAAGTTCTGTTTTGGTCTCATTCATCCACAAAACATTTTTCCAATAGCCTTCTGGCTTGTCCACGTGATCTTTAGCAAGCTGCAGACTAGCAGCAATGTTCTTTCTGGAGAGCAGTGGCTTTCTCCTTGCAACCCTGCCATGCACACCATTGTTGTTCAGTGTTCTCCTGATGGTGGACTCATGAACATTAACATTAGCCAATGTGAGAGAGGCCTTCAGTTGCTTAGAAGTTACCCTGGGGTCCTTTGTGACCTTGCTGATTATTACATGCCTTGCTCTTGGAGTGATCTTTGTTGATCGACCACTCCTGGGGAGGGTAACAATGGTCTTGAATTTCCTCCATTTGTACACAATCTGTCTGACTGTGGATTGGTGGAATTCAAACTCTTTAGAGATGGTTTTGTAACCTTTTCCAGCCTGATGAGCATCAACAATGCTTTTTCTGAGGTCCTCAGAAATCTCCTTTGTTTGTGCCATGATACACTTCCACAAACATGTGTTGTGAAGATCAGACTTTGATAGATCCCTGTTCTTTAAATAAAACAGGGTGCCCACTCACACCTGATTGTCATCTCATTGATTGAAAACACCTGACTCTAATTTCACCTTCAAATTAACTGCTAATCCTAGAGGTTCACATACTTTTGCCACTCACAGATATGTAATATTGGATAATTTTCCTCAGTAAGTAAATGACCAAGTATAATATTTTTGTCTCATTTGTTTAACTGGGTTCTCTTTATCTACTTTTAGCACTTGTGTGAAAATCTGATGATGTTTTAGGCCATATTTATGCAGAAATATAGAAAATTCTAAAGGTTTCACAAACTTTCAAGCACCACTGTAGTCCCTCCTTCAGCACTACCTCATCTATAATTACATCCCACCATGTGTGCCTCCTTCCTTTTTCCTACTTTCTGCTTATCCACTAAACACGCCATGAGACACCTCCCAGACTTAAGTGACCGTCCCACCATCTTTTTCTCATCCTTCTGTCTCTGTGTCATCCCTGCATCCCCGCACCTCATTCTTATTTCCTTGCCTTTTCTTTCCTCTCAATAACTGCCGGCAACCGGCGATTTTGCCGCCTACAAACGCTCCATTGCCGTGGTTTTTCAAAGAATTGAAATTCATAAGTTTTTACTTCATAATTTATACTTCATAAAAATAAAAATTTCCCCCATCTATTTTTATAAGACATTCTTTTATTCACTCAAAAATCGGTTGTTTTAGACAGTAGGCCTAAGAATTCTGTTCGGGTATGCGGACAGCCTAGACTTGACAGATATATTGCGGTATGCGTGCACGTGCGTTATGTGTAACTGTGGTGTTCACCCGGGGCTGTTCAACACTACGTTAGGCTTACAAAAAGCCGAAAAATGTCGGGGAAGCGCCAGGCAAACATCAACGACTTTTTCGCTGCAAAAAGGTCGAAAACACAAGGTAATAAGACTGTGACAGGTCCTCCAGTGTTTGTTGTAAACATGTAACAAACCATGCTTGGAAAGTGACTATTTCTTTATTTTCTCCAGCTTCTGGGAGAAACATTGGAGCAATAACAGATCTAGGTTAACATGCAGCGCTTCGCTGTAGGGCCTATAGTATCTGGCCCCGCACGTTTTTGCAAATTAATATAGCATATGGCTAGTTAGTAGAGGTGAGGTGGCCAAGTGGTTAGAGCGCTTGACCGCCAAGCGAACGGTACCCGGTTCGAGCCTCGCCTTGGACGGTGATCTGGGGCTCGCCTCCTGTCCACCCAGTAGTGAATGGGGACCTGGTGGAAACACTGGGGAAGTTAAAGGCGGTGAGGAAAGGAACTGGCCACCCTACCTCACCATGCCGACGGCCTAGACAGAGTGTGCTCTCTAACAGGCACTCCCCAACGTACATACGAAAATGTATATGGGACTCTTTGACTTTTGATGGATAGTTAGCCATTCCATATATATATATATATATATATATATATATAGTCCATTGTGTGTGCGTATCAGGGTTAAAAACGTTCTTTGCTGTATTAAAATGATGTATGTTGGTCATTTTGTTAGGCCTAACGTTACATGCTTGGACAATGATTAACTCAAGTTAGTGGTGAAGTGCTAGCTATTAACTGTGGTAAGCAGGCCTAATTATGTATGCTTTATCGTGGGCCGTCATTAAGTGTCATTTATTTGTATGCGGCCCCCGGAACAAGCATATGATGATGATATCAAATCCAATACCAGCAACCTGTTAAGACCAGGATTAATGTGATCGTCTTTTGTCACTTTTCAAAATAAATAAAACTTGATAATTTTGTGAATGTTTTTATTGTTTATGAGGTCCCTGAGCATCTTAGCATGTTGTTTTGGCTTCTTAATGTAGTTTATAATGATTTATAGCCTGTATCAGGTAGATCTAATGTCTGCTTGTATACATATAAAAATGCCTTTTATCATGTTGGAAAATGTTTAGAAATGAATCCTTGTTAGTTTTAAAAGTTTTTAATTTTCCGGTGACCGCAAATACTAGCCTAAGGCCGATATATTAAAGTCAAAATGGCGCGAAATTGTTAAACACACCGAGACCAGAGCTTGTACAAGAAGTAAAGGGGATTACAGTGATGATGAGGACTTTGATGGCTTCTGAACAATTTCCAATATTAGATCATAAATATTTTTATGAATGCTATAAGCTGTGTGATTGTGAATATGATATTTACTAAAGTCCTGTTACAACATTTCAATACAATTGACTTGTTTATAATAGTTTGAAATACAAATGATGTACAGTATTTGTCACTTTTTCTAAGTTCTAATGAATAACTGATTGAAATTGTATTCTTGTGTCAGTCTTTTTTATTTTTAAAATTTACATTTGTACATATTAACACACTAAATGATCTTCAGATCATGAATATAATTTTTGTATCCAAATTTTGCATTCAGGATCACTCAGAATTTACCATTTAACATCTACATTTTCAAAATTTTCTGGGGGAGGACCCCCAGACCCCCCTCTTTTTTATACATTGCGGCAGTGGCTAACGCAGCCTCCGCTCAGCTTGCGCTTAACCTCTGCCTACTACTCGCCCCTTTCTCAGAAATATATTAAGAAGTCTGATACATGCTCCATATTTACACCTGTATATCTCTCTCTGTACAGACATGTAGTCAGACAGAGGTGGAAAACTGGGTGACAGCGATCCACTCTGCATGTGCGGCTGCCATTGCCCGGCAACATCACCGCGATGACACGTTATGTATTCTGCGCTCCGAGATCCGAAAACTGGAGCAGAAGATCGACATGGATGAGAAGATGAAGAAGATGGGCGACATGCAGCTGGCCTCTGTCACTGATACCAAGAAGAGGAAAACCATTCTGGAACAGGTAATGTTGGAGAGGATGGGGTAGAGGGGGCAGGACTAAATGAAAGGTCATGGGCAGGAGATAAAGACAAGAGAGTCTACTGTGTAGAAACCTTAGTTGGAGAGATCAGAATGAAGGAGGGACTATTTGGAGAGGAGCTACTATAATCCAGGAAAGAGAGCTTGAAAGAGTAGAATTTAAAAAAGGGAGGAGCCATGTTGTATGAGAGATTGGAAGCGGTGGAGCCTCAGCCATGATTCATGTGTGTGTTCATTGTAACAAGTATCTACTAATATTGACCAGTCTCTCTCTCTTTCTCTCTCTCTGTCAGATCTCAGTGTGGGAGCAGAATCTGGAGTGTTATAATGTGGACTTGTTCCGATTGAGGTGTTATTTATGCAGTCTGCAGGGAGAGGAGCTGCCCAATCCAAAGCCTCTTCTCTCAGTGGCCTCACGCTCCACCAAACTCTCCATGGGACGTCTCGGCTTCTCAGTGTCTTCCTTCCACGCTCTGGTGATCAACCTTCCACCATTAAATGATCTCTCCGTTTCTGCATCTTTACCTTCCCTTCATCCACTAAAATCTCCATGGGCTTCTCCGTCTCCACTTTTCATATTCTGGTGACCATCTCTTGATCTTCACCTTAATCTTCCTTCTGTCAACTTTTACCTTATGCTCATCCCCCTGTAGTTACCGCTTTCCTTCATCTTTACCTAAATACTGAGAGTTTTAACCTCGATCCACTAAACTCTTGATAGGAGTCTTCTGTCTGTAGATCCAGAAATTGGACAATTAAGGGCAGTGCCGAAACTTGGCAATACTGCAGAACCTTCAGGCTAATTTGGACTTGGACTATGGAGAAGGGTCACTATCTTGAATTGTATGAACCATCCTGCAGTGTCATGGTGGCTCAGTGGTTACAGCTCTGGATTAGTAATAGGAAGGTTGGGGATTCAAGCCCCAGCACTGCCAAGCTGCCACAATTGGGGCCTTTAGCAAGGTTCTTAACCCTAGCTGCTCCAGGGGTGCCATATCATGGCTAAAAAAGAAAGTACTGTAATGTAGATATGAAATTGCACTTCTGGTTGCTGGGTTATAAAGGGTGTTTTTGTAAATGTGATGAAAACCAAGTGGGTTTGTCCTGACAAAAATCAGAAAAGTATATTGCTCCATCCTTATTTATCCCCATCTCTACTTCTGTTCCTTCATCTAATTTCTTCATCCTTGTACTTCCTCATCTTGAACTCTTCCTTATTTCACTCAGCTGTCCATGTGACACCTCAGCTTCCTCCTCCTTGACCCTTCATCTTTACCTTACACTGACTATCTCTCCATCTTCCTTTGTACATGTCTTTTTTGTTCACTTCCATCCATCCCCTCCATCAATACCTCATCATTATTCCCCCACATTTACCTCTACCTCATCCAGTTCACGCTCCATTGGACATGTCTGTCTCCTCCTCCTCCCAGGCTCTGATATCTATGTCTCCATCTTTACCTCATCCATCCATCTGCTGAACTCCATGGAATGTTGGTTTCCCCATCTCCCCTTTTTATCACATCCCTCCATCTTTTTTTGATTAATCTCATGTTTTTCCCAATCTTTACCTCCTCATCAGTCCTGTATTTTTACCTTATCCTTATCCATTCATCCAATTATTTAACTCTGTCCTCCTTCATTATCCCTTTATCTTTACCTCATTCTTCCATCTTTATACTGTATCTCCATTTTCCCCTACTCGACTTTCTTCATCTTTCAACATTTTCCTCCCCATCCCTTCATCAACTAATTACCCAACTCCATGGGATCCTTCAGTTTCACTTCCTTCCACATCCCTTCATGTCTACCTAATCCCTCCATTTTTCCTTCTCTATGCCTTCATCTCTAAACGTTTACCAACGTTCATTCTTGTGACTTTACGTCAGCAGCATCCTTACACCTTACATCATCCTTATCCACCAATCCAATTAACTCAACTCCACGGAATACCTCAGTTTCTCCATCTGTTCTTCCACCCTCCCTTCATGCCAGCCTCATCCCTCCATCTTTCTTATCCTTCCATTTTACATTCTCTACCCCTTCATCCTTCAATATTCATGTTCTCTTCTTCCTACATCTGTACTTCGTCCTCCTTACATGTTACCTCATCCCATCTCTCCCATCTTTCTCCACCAATCTAATCACTCGAGTCCATGGAGCCCCTCAGGTTTCCTGCTTCCTCCTTCTGTATCGGTTCATTTTTACCTCATCCCTCCATCTTTGTCTGATACCACCATTTCAACTTCTCTTCTATACCTCCTTCATCCTTCAGTATTTACCTCTTCCTCTTTCACTTTCTTTACCTCACCCTCATCCTAACAGCTCTCTACTTTAGTTTTAATCTCTTCCTCATCCCTTCATATTATCCTTTTTTTAGTTAATACCTTATTCTCATCTTTGCTTTTCCTCTGTTATGCATGGCTGTATTCCACCTCTTCATCTCTTTATCCTCATTTCTTCCTCTTCTCAAATTTTCTACTGCAGAAGAAAAATTAAGTGTCGGGAAGAATCAGTTCTAATTTATTTTAGTCTCAGTACTGTTGCTCCGTCTCTTAGAGCTTGGTGTGAAGAGTGTGTGTGTCTGTGTGTGTGTGTGTCTGTGTGTGTGTGTCCGCACTCTGGACATGTGCTTCAGGCTTTGGCTGGTCGATATAATGTGTGTGTGTGTGTGTGTGTGTGTGTAGCCACCCGCAGCTACAGGAGAGAGAATTCAGGGATAGCAGTGGATAAAGAGCTTTCTAAAATGCTCACACACACCTCACACACATGATATTTTTAGGCTTTTTATAGTCTGTATTGAACTTTTTTATTGAACCTCCAGACAGAAACAGTACAAAGGGTGAGAGAAAGAGAAGCACACACAGAAAGAAAAAAAAGACTGAGATATGTAGATGAAAAGACAAAGAAATTGAATGAAAACAGGAGAGACTTTGAGTGGGTGAGACTGTGTGTGTGTGTGTGTTTTATTAAATAAATGTGCTTTTGTTTCTTTACATTGTGAATAATAAAATGTAAAAAAAAAGTAAAAATGTAAATGTGACCTTAGACACACAGAGAGAGAGAGAGAGAGGAAGAGGGAGTGTGAGGAAAACAGAGAGAGAGGAAAAGAATCACAGGGAGAAAGGGAAATGGAGAGAGTGAGTGTGAACTTTTAATAACTATTATGTAAAACAATAATGTGTTTGATAGAGCTCTGTGTGTGTGTGTGTGTGTGTGTGTGTGTGTGTGTGTGTGTGCGTGCACGTAGGTGGCGGCGCGTACAGAAAGCGGCGTTCGGAGGCGAGCACACGCCATGTCACACTCCACTGGCAAGCGAAAAAGTCGCTTCTCCTCACTGTGGGGACTGGAGATGAACTCAAAGAGGAAAATACACACACACACACACCCCAGCATTGAACAGGTATACACACACACACACACACACACACACGCTGGTTTCACTATCTTTGTGAGGTCATAGTGATCTAGAACGTACTGTAGCGAAATAATTTTGTGCCTCCATCTAAGAGGTAACAGTCAGAGATAAAGCTGTAACTTCTGCTGCCATGAGAAAATTCTTAAGTAACTCCATTTAATTACACTACTACATCATTGATTATTTTTCTATGACAGCACATCTCTGAGTGTTTATTTATTTTTTAACCTACTATACACCAGGGGTTCTCAACCTTTTCTACCGTAAAGCCCACCTATTCATACTTGTAACGAGTCGGGGCCCGTTAAAAAAGATCCCTAATTATTTTGGCTCGTCTATTCTATTAGACTCTAATAACCTATTGTAAAGTGTATTAACGGGACGCGACATCACTCTCTGTTACAGATGGGAGCCCAGGAATTAAATAAATGCAATAAAACAACGTTTTTAATTGTAGGTGTTGTATTTAAAACTGTATGGATGTACCAGAAGTGAACATAAACCCATGCATGTGGGTCATTCTCAGCCAAAAGGGATTAATGATCCAAAAGTGGAGTCTGGTCCGTTAACAGAAGAACTTCTTGCCATGTTTGTGTTCAGCAAACAAGCAGGTTATTAAAACCAAGAAGTACACTCAAAAGAAGTGGATATAGAAACCACTCAATGGGATTAGACCCTTACACGCTAACAAAGAAGGATTTTTCCTGTGAGTTGGGAAATGATCCATCCGTTGAGTTCCACAACATCTCAAGCTACCTGGTGCTGCAGACATCACTCTCCACGGACACACAGATGAAAACCTGGAAGAGCATGGAGGCGTACAACTTTTTATACAGTGGTGCTTGAAAGTTTGTGAACCCTTTAGAATTTTCTATATTTCTGCATAAATATGACCTAAAACATCATCAGATTTTCAAACAAGTCCTAAAAGTAGATAAAGAGAACCCAGTTAAACAAATGAGACAAAAATATTATACTTGGTCATTTATTTATTGAGGAAAATGATCCAATATTACATATATGTGAGTGGCAAAAGTATGTGAACCTCTAGGGTTAGCAGTTAATTTGAAGGTGAAATTAGAGTCAGGTGTTTTCAATCAATGGGATGACAATCAGGTGTGAATGGGCACCCTGTTTTATTTAAAGAACAGGGATCTATCAAAGTCTGATCTTCACAACACATGTTTGTGGTAGTATATCATGGCATGAACAAAGGAGATTTCTGAGGAGCTCAGAAAAAGTGTTGTTGATGCTCATCAGGCTGGAAAAGGTTACAAAACCATCTCTAAAGAGTTTGGACTCCACCAATCCACAGTCAGACAGATTGTGTACAAATGGAGGAAATTCAAGACCATCATTACCCTCCCCAGGAGTGGTCGACCAACAAAGATCACTCCAAGAGCAAGGCGTGGAATAGTTGGCAAGGTCACAAAGGACCTCAGGGTAACTTCTAAGCAACTGAAGGCCTCTCTCACATTGGCTAATGTTAATGTTCATGAGTCCACCATCAGGAGAACACTGAGCAACAATGGTGTGCATGGCAGGGTTGCAAGGAGAAAGCCACTGCTCTCCAAAAAGAACATTGCTGCTCATCTGCAGTTTGCTAAAGATCACGTGGACAAGCCAGAAGGCGATTGGAAAAATGTTTTGTGGACAGATGAGACCAAAATAGAACTTTTTGGTTTAAATGAGAAGGGTTATGTTTGGAGAAAGGAAAACACTGTATTCCAGCATAAGAACCTTATCCCATCTGTGAAACATGGTGGTGGTAGTATCATGGTTTGGGCCTGTTTTGCTGCATCTGGGCCAGGACGGCTTGCCATCATTGATGGAACAATGAATTCTGAATTATACCAGTGAATTCTAAAGGAAAATGTCAGGACATCTGTCCATGAACTGAATCTCAAGAGAAGGTGGGTCATGCAGCAAGACAACAACCCTAAGCACACAAGTTGTTCTACCAAAGAATGGTTAAAGAAGAATAAAGTTAATGTTTTGGAATGGCCAAGTCAAAGTCCTCAACTTAATCCAATGGAAATGTTGTTGAAGGACCTGAAGCGAGCAGTTCATGTGAGGAAACCCACCAACATCCCAGAGTTGAAGCTGTTCTGTACGAATGGAATGGAATGGGCTAAAATTCCTCCAAGCCGGTGTGCAGGACTGATCAACAGTTAGCGCAAACGTTTAGTTGCAGTTATTGCTGCACAAGGGGGTCACACCAGATACTGAAAGCAAAGGTTCACATACTTTTGCCACTCACAGATATGTAATATTGGATCATTTTCCTCAATAAATAAATGACCAAGTATAATATTTTTGTCTCATTTGTTAAACTGGGTTCTCTTAATCTACTTTTAGGACTTGTGTGAAAATCTGATGATGTTTTAGGTCATATTTATGCAGAAATATAGAAAATTCTAAAGGGTTCACAAACTTTCAAGCACCACTGTATGCGTCTGGGTTAAAGATCTGGGGATCAGGACACTACAAGATAGACGGCGGTAGACGGATCTCAGTGCAGGGAGTGTGTTTATTAGCAGGCGTGATATTTACAAAAACAAAAACAGAATCATAAAGCAGAGTACTTAAACAGCGTTACCGTATAAACATACATTACGGTGATAATACTTCGCAAAGCCTCTGTGTCTGTGTGTGCTGATTGCACTCAAATCAGTATCAGGTGTTTCCCTTAACGACCGGGTCCCAAGCGTGTGCACAACGCGCTCCATGAGTGTGTGCGGCTGCTTGAGCTGCGGTAGGCTCAAGCGCGCAAAGGCGCGACAGTCAAGTGTTCACCTGCTGTGTGACCACATCTTTTAGCTCACGTGTATATCGCCAAAAAAATGCCTCATTTTCCTCGATAACCCGTCGCAAAGCGTCGCAAGCTGTAGTGTGACCGGAGCTTAATGAGGCGGCTGTGACGTCGGATGCAACCCAGCAATTGTACCCTACTACGTATGAGTAAAAAATTAACTTCAACTTGAAAAAAAATTCACGCCCCACTAGATGGTGCTTCGCAGCCCAGTGGTTGAGAAACACTGCTATACACTATACACTTGCATATACAATACCTGATTTTACCTCATAGTACCTCATCATTTTGGTGGTTTTTGTACATCATCTGCTTATTAATAGTGCAATACATCTTAGTTTCCCAGTGTGAGCATATTTTACACACACACACACACACACACACACACACACACACACACACACACACACACACACACACACACACACACACACTCTGTTTGAAAGAACGCTCTGAATTTGCTTGGTTTTCTTGGCAGGTGTTTGCAGAAGGGGAGGAGCCAGTGAAGAGAGCTCTGGAGGAAATGATGGAGGAATCTTCAAGGGGAAATGTGGTGAGCTCTAATCATCCATCCATCCATATATCTGACTCTTCATCCTTTTATCTATCCAAAAAAATCATTTTCATCATCCTCGCTATATCCTTGATCTTCCCGTTTCTAATTTTCAAATTATTCTTCTGTTTACTCATCTATTGTACGTTCATCCATCCATAGCTTTGCCAGTCCACCCTTCATCTATCCATTTGTGTATCTACCTATCTATCATCTATATAATAGTATGTTTATCCATCCATTATGAGGCGAAGTGGCCAAGTGGTTAGAGTGCTTGACCACTAAGCGAACGGTCCCCGGTTCGAGCCTCGTCTCGGACAGTGATCTGGGGCTTGCCTCCTGTCCGCCCAGCAGTGAATGGGGACCTGAGGGAAGTCAAAAGGCGGTGAGGAAAGGAACTGGCCACCCTACCTCATCATGCCGTGGCCTAGACAGAGTGTGCTCTCTAACAGGCACTCTCCCCAACGTACGAAAAACGTATATGGGACTGACTTCTTCTTCCATCCATCATCTGTTCTTGTATTTAGCAATCCACTGATCAGCTCGTTTCCATGTGCCTGTCCATCCATTATCCAAAATCTATTCTTGTATCAAGCAATCCATTTATTAGCTCATGCATCCATCCATCCAGGTGTCTTTTATCTATCCATCTTTAATATACTTTTTTTCTTTATACCCATCTATTAGTACTTCCATTTTGGTATGCAAGTTACAATATGTGTATCCATCCATCTTACATTTCTGTATGTCCATCCATCCGTCCATCCATTGTTCTCTTCCTCCATCTATCAATACATCCATCAATCATCTACTGTATCTCTTCTTGTATCTACCATCCCAGACATCCCAACCTGACAAAATTCATTTCAGGGAGCTCTCCCCCCCCCCCCCTTTGTCGAATGGTTTTTTTTTTTTTGGAACAAATACATTGCCGGGGGGTACGGGGGTACTCTCCCAGAAAATTTTGGATTTGGTTGATGTGATTTCCTGCAGTCTGGTGGATTTTGGGGTGGCCTTTTGGAGATGAACAATACCTGAATTCACTCAGATTCATAGCTGACACCCTGACTTGGGGACTTAACCCATAAACTATGATAACTACAATGTGCCATATATTAAGCTCCTTACTGATTGAACCTGGACACCCAGAGCATTCCTTACTCTTATCAGACAAGGGGACACTTTTGTGTAGTCTGATCTCATCTCATCTCATCTCTAGCCGCTTTATCCTGTTGTACAGGGTCGCAGGCAAGCTGGAGCCTATCCCAGCTGTCTATGGGTGAGAGGCGGGGTACACCCTGGACAAGTCGTCAGGTTATGTGTAGTCTGATATAAAATGTATCTTATATTTTCGTTTCTTGGGGCACTCTGCCTCTGCCATGACGCTCCTGCTCCTGTGCACTGACTGACTGAATCACCTTGAGAGGGAGAAGCGCGCAGAAGATGGCGGCCGGTTCAGCTCTTCTCCTCTCCACTGCTTTGGCCAAACAGCGCACGCAGAGGCGGGAGAAAACATGCCTCTCGCGCCATCGCCGCCACATTGCAAGCGCGTGCACACACATATGAACCACCAGAGGGCATGCGTGTACACTTGTTTTTTTTGTTGTTTTTTTCCCTTAAACCGGAAATACGTGTTGTGAAATTGGCCTCATCCCAATCCGTACTCTACCCTGCTCAATAGTGTGCCACCCCACCACAGGCTGCGTGGGCCTGTTATTGTGACGCACACAAGTTTGCATCTGGTCGGTTCGGGATGAAGCTTGCTCTAGATTCCGTGAGATTGTATGTAATTTGTGGGCATCAGGGAGCCGCTATCAATATGCAGGAGACTCCCGGAACTTCCAGGAGACTTGGGATGTTTGCCATCCATCCATCTTTCTGTTCATTCTTTCATCCACCTATCTGTTGTATGTTTAGTTCTATTCATTCATGTATCTACAAATAGAGCTATCCATTGCTGTGTCCATCCATCCATCCATCCATCCATCCATCCATCCATCCATCCATCCATCCATCCATTGTCTTTAATTCTCATGAATAATCCATCAATCATCTGTCTCTTCTTGCATCTACCGGTACCATCTGCCCATCTTTGCAATCTCTTTTGTATCTTCAAGTCTATCCATTCATGTATCAAATAATCTGTCCATCCATCTATCCATCCATCTATATGTCCAGCACAGAAATGAGAAGCTAAGCTCTCGCATTTTACATATGAAGCAGTTTTTCAGCCTGTACTTTTTTTTCTGCCACAGAAAGATGAGCAGATGTGTGTGACGGGCATGGTGAAGGACCGCCTCACGCCCTCTTGGGTGTGTTTACCCGACGGTCGTCCCATTCTCACTGTAATACGGCCTGGAGAGTCAGCACTCGACTCACTCGAGACCATCTGCAAGGTATGTAACACAAGTACCTCATCAGAATATTTTTGATCATGTGTTACTTGAAATTTGCATAAACAGCTTGAAAGGAAATACTTTAAAGGGCCATGAAGACTTTTTTTTTTTAATCAGAGAAGCATTTGCTGGATTTTTTTTTTAACATTAAGATTTTTTTAGAAGTAGATACGTATGTGTGTAAGATACCATTCCATCCATCCATCCATTATTCTGTTCTATCTGTATATCTGTTGGTCCACTTATCTATCCCTCTACCTATTTACTGTATATACATCCATCCAACTATTCTTTGTATTCCTTCATCTATCCATCCAGCCATCCATTTATTCATCTGTTCCAAACAGCCATTCAAATCTATGGGCGTTTTTTTTTATAAGGAAGTGAATGTACAGTATTTGCAAGTAAAAAAAAGATAACAGGAAACTTTAATAAATACATCTAGAAATGGGTTTAATAACCTTATATTTGTTTTAGAATAATCTCTTCTCCAATTTAACTAAATTCAAGATATTTTATTTGATAAGGTATGAAATAGAGCCCTGCACTCCCGCGGGAGTCCCGCGGGACCCGACGCAAAGCAGTGCGGTGTGGGACAAATTTTGAAAGCTCATTGCGGGCGGGAGGGGGAGTGCACAATGCGGGCGCGGGCAGGAGAGGTGATAAGCTGCAGTCCCGCTAACTAAAAACGTGTTTAAAATAAAATTTATAAATTATTAATTTATGTCTATCGTATATAATTTGTGCTGGATATTTTATTTGGCATTAATAAAAACATTTTAAGATGCCTAAATTTGCGGATGTGGTCTAATCTCGCGTACGTTTCCGATTCCTTTCCGCTCTTCCGTGTTTGAGATCTCCGATCATGGCAGAAGAGCAGAGCTCCTCTAGTGAAGCTCACAGTGCTTCAGAAGTAAGTGCTGCTTTAAAAAGAGGTACATTTACCGTTAAAAGTCAAGAGTATTAGTCCTAAGTATTAAAAAGTATTAAAAAGTATTAACTAGTATTAAAAAGGACTGTGTATCGCACAGATTGTTCAATTTAAAGCTAGAAATAGACAGTGTATAATCTGAGGAGCTGGTTGTGGTTGCGCAGCACTTCATATGAGAGGAGAATGAAATTGCGGTTGGAATCATAACGCCACAGACTCGGAAGTGGGAGTGCGAGTGTGCAAAGCGAGAGCTGTCAATCAAAGCGAGAGCTGTCAATCATGAGCGCATGCAGCGCTCAACTTGGAATGTGTCAGCAGAATGTCAGAGTCTAAACAATAAACTTACAATAAATGAAGGATCGGTCAGTGGAGAGCTCAGCTAAGCTCAGCATGTTTAATTCCCCAAGCCAATGACAAGAACTTTCGTGAGAAATAACGTGAACGTCTGCATCATGCGGGATTTGCGGGCAGGAGCGGGACAAAATATGGCGGGGCGGGCGGGAGCAGAACTGAAAATCATAATTCTTTGCGGGAGCGGGCGGGAGCGGGACTGCACAATGCGGGAGCGGGACTGAAAATTCTGTCCCGCGCAGACCTCTAGTATGAAACAATTGTGCCTGCTAAACACCCAGCCATTCCATTACTCTGTATTACATTTGGTGCTTATCCATGCGTTATTGTGTGTTTTTGTGATATTTAGGCATTGATTTTCTAAAGCGCATTCAAGTTTTATTATGCACTTATCCAGTATTCAAATAAAAACACCTGTACTGACAAAAATGTGAAAATAAAAAAAAATCTCTCCCCGCCTCTTGTTTTTCAGGCTCATGATTTGGACTCGACCAAACATTACCTGCGTTTAAAGTTCCTGATCGAGACACAGGTGCAGTTCTACATCCCTAAGCCGGAGGAGGACGTATACGACCTGGTATATTCAAATAACTCATTATGCATTGAGACACTAATAGAGGCATTGTCGGGTGTTAGTCATTGAGATGCCAGAGCAATTACCAGTGTTGAGTGTCTGCATTATTATTGGATTGAAATGCGTAACATTACAGCATTCTGGGGAAAAAAAAAAGGAAATGATAGGTGTGCAAACAGGATTTTCAGAAGGACTATATTCAGAGTTGGTGACTTAAATCAAGACGTTATGCTAATAATTATGTCAGGAAAGTGCCTTATGCTTGTGCATCTCATCAAGCACATCATACAAGATACTAAATCGAGGTCAGTCGTAATGTCTGCACAGGATGGAGGCGATTTTAGCATTATATTAATTCTCTATTTTGTCAGATTACTAATATAATGGCTTTTTTTTGTTAACTCAATATTCTCTCTCCTGTAAAGAAAACATGCTGATGGTGTGAAGTATAAGCTGACTAAGCACCAGAGTTGTAGTCGAGTCGCTAAACCTCGAGTCCGAGTCCAGTTTTGAGTCCCCAGTGTTCAAGTCTGAGTTATTAAAGAAAATTTCGAGTCAAGTCCACTATTGATCCAAGTCGAGTCCAAGAACAAGATCCCGTCCATGCTATTTGACGGTGGCTGTTGCTGCCTTTATGTGAAACCATCTCTGCTGCTGTGTTGGACTAACATTACTGCTCGACTGCCTCATTTTAGTTAATAGGCTACAGATAAAAAGCTTGTTCATCACTCAGCAGGCTCTGCCCACTATCAACAGGGCAAATAACATGAGAGAGGGTTAACACTAGTTAGTTCATCGCTCAGCAAGCAAGCCTAGCTATCAACGGAACAATGACCACAACGTGTCACTTCCTTCTCTGGGTGGAGTCTTACCATATGAGGATTGAAGTTCGAGGTCGTCCCCGTCGTCTCCTTGATAGTTCTTCTACATAGCAGTGCATTTTTTCCTACTGCACAAGAAGCCTGTATAAGAAAGCAGACAATCCTAGGGGCATTCTCTCTAGGCGTTTTAATGCCATTAACGTTAGTTTGTTCCTGAACATGATGTATGAACAGGTGAATGTGCATTCTCTTGCATGAAATTAGTACAAAAATTAATGAAGATATAAATATCTTAAGTCAAATTATTATGGCATGTTACAAAAAATGAAAAAAATCTACACTACCGTTCAAAAGTTTGGGGTCACTTTGAAATGTCCTTATTTTTGAAAGAAAAGCACTGTTCTTTTCAATGAAGATCACTTTAAACTAATCAGAAATCCACTCTATACATTGCTAATGTGGTAAATGACTATTCTAGCTGCAAATGTCTGGTTTTTGGTGCAATATCTCCATAGGTGTATTGAGGTATTTCACCTGACGTCACAGGGTCACGTGACGCCCCGGTGTCCGCCATTTTGGACGGCAAGCTAGCTAATGTCAACAACAGTAGCTAGTATGTTACTGTAGCAATGTTTACGTTCAGTCATTTGGATGACTGTTAAAACCTTTCAGTCTCAAGTTTTTCCTTTACTGGATTTACTAGTTTACTGAGCCAGCCAGCCCCGGAGCGCTAGCTAGCCGGCCAGCCAGCCCCGGAGCGCTAGCTAGCCGGCCAGCCAGCCCCAGAGCGCTAGCTAGCTAGCGCCAGCGAGCCCCGGAGCGCTAGCTAGCTAGCGCCAGCCAGCCCCGGAGCGCTAGCTAGCTAGCGCCAGCCAGCTCCGGAGCGCTAGCTAGCTAGCGCCAGCCAGCCCCGGAGCGCGCTCAGTAAACTAGTAAATACAGTAAAGGAAAAACTTATAACGGGCCATGTCTCAACAGACTAAGAAGTTATTTCAATGACATTTAATAACATTTTGTTTATCCTGAGGACCGAAAGTAAATGAAAATGTGAACAAATCTTAGCTGTCAGTGAACAATCCTGGTGGAAGCAGGTAAATGTCATTCTCTAAGCCTGCTAACCTCAATTTTTGCAAATACCTCTCCCTCTGCTCGCCCTGTAAATGCCCTACGTCGCTGGATAGTGAAGGTGTTTTCTGCATCTCGCTCCTTTTTCTTTTATGTTTTTCGTTTTTCGCCTTCCTCGCATTCAAACTGATTCGAGCCGTGCCGTCCAAAATGGCAGTGTCACATGACTTGGTCACGTGAGTGAAATACCTCAATAGAGGCCCATTTCCAGCAACTATCACTCCAGTGTTCTAATGGTGCAATGTGTTTGCTCATTGCCTCAGAAGGCTAATGGATGATTAGAAAACCCTTGTACAATCATGTTAGCACAGTTGAAAACAGTTTAGCTCTTTAGAGAAGCTATAAAACTGACCTTCCTTTGAGCAGATTGAGTTTCTGGAGCATCACATTTGTGGGGTCGATTAAAGGAACAGTCCACCGTACTTCCATAATGAAATATGCTCTTATCTGAATTGAGACGAGCTGCTCCGTACCTGTCCGAGCTTTGCGCGACCTCCCAGTCAGTCAGACGCAGTCAGACGCGCTGTCACTCCTGTTAGCAATGTAGCTAGGCTCAGTATGGCCAATGGTATTTTTTGGGGCTGTAGTTAGATGTGACCAAACTCTTCCGCGTTTTTCCTGTTTACATAGGTTTATATGACCAGTGATATGAAACAAGTTCAGTTACACAAATTGAAACGTAGCGATTTTCTATGCTATGGAAAGTCCGCACTATAATGACAGGCGTACTAACACCTTCTGCGCGCTTCGGCAGCGCATTCAATGCACTGCCGAAGCGCGCAGAAGGTGTTAGTACGCCTGTCATTATAGTGCGGACTTTCCATAGCATAGAAAATCGCTACGTTTCAATTTGTGTAACTGAACTTGTTTCATATCACTGGTCATATAAACCTATGTAAACAGGAAAAACGCGGAAGAGTTTGGTCGCATCTAACTACAGCCCCAAAAAATACCATTGGCCATACTGAGCCTAGCTACATTGCTAACAGGAGTGACAGCGCGTCTGACTGACTGGGAGGTCGCGCAAAGCTCGGATAGGTATGGAGCAGCTCGTCTCAATTCAGATAAGAGCATATTTCATTATGGAAGTACGGTGGACTGTTCCTTTAAATGCTCAAAATGGCCAGAAAAATGTCTTGACTATATTTTCTATTCATTTTACAACTTATGGTGGTAAATAAAAGTGTGACTTTTCATGGAAAACACAAAATTGTCTGGGTGACCCCAAACTTTTGAACGGTAGTGTAAGTCCTCGTCTTCAATTTTCTGAGTCCGAATGCAGTTAATGCACGAGTCCGAGTCATCAGTGCTCAAGTCCAAGTCAAGTCACGAGTCCTTAAAATTAGAGCACAAGTCGGACTCGAGTCCGAGTCCTGGACTTGAGTACTACAAGCCTGCAAAGTACTCAGCTGCTCATCATCACATGGACAGCGAACTTTAAATTATAAATTAACTTAGCATCGTCTTGGTTTCAGATGCTGTCTCCTATGAAAAAAAAAAAACCAGCAACAACTCTTCAAGGGCTTTAAAGGAACCTACTATTTATTAATTAATTGTCAATAGTGTCATAGTATTTCATACTGGCCTTGAATTTGAGAGCATTTACAACCCAAAACATACATTTCAGCACAACATAGTATGTTTACATCAAACTGTCAGACAATGGAGCTGGATTTAATACACCTCCTTCCTCGAACTAATATCACGTAAACGTCAGACTCGCAAGAAAACGTCAGAACCCCACATGACTGAGACACGTCTCTGTTTTTGACAAACTCCACCCCACAAATCCCTTTCTGGATTGTTCGTGGCCTGAATACCAATGCATGCAATTTCTTTATTAAGCCCTGACCATAGGCCAGAAAGCTTGGAATATGGCCCATAGAATTCACTTCATACAGCGGAGGTAGTGCAATATGCAGTAATCGAAGCATTGTTGCATTTACTCAGAATTAGTATGCATGTCAGGCTTTACTGACGAATTTATCGTCTAGAAGAAGCACAACTCATTATTTACTGATGTCTCTGTGCATGTTTTTGCTCTGCTTATGGCTTCTAAAAGCCCAACTGCAAAGCTTTTCTACCTGTTATGCTTGTTCCTGTCTGTACTCATATTCACAAACTCTATGGTGCATCGCAAATAGAGAATTAGACACCATGTTTTTCCCCCCCTCCCATTTTCAGCTCTTTAAGGAGATCGAACTCTGCTCCAAGGTTAGAAAAGTCATTCAGTTTGACAGAGACGAGTCCTGCATGATCGGCTACGGTAATAATTGCTTCGTATGATGTCTCTGTTAAAAAAAATAAAATAACTTTGTGCGTAAGTGCAGTTTGTCATTCAGATTGATCCGATGTGTGTTAGTTCACTTCATGCTTTTTCTGACAGGTTTCTCGATCTCTATGGTGGAGGACGACAGCGTGCAGCAGCTCTACATTACGGACGTAAAAGCAGGAGGATTAGCCTTCGCCAAAGGTTTATTTCTCCTCTTCTCTGCTTAATTATCCTTTCTGTCTTTTTCTCATCTCCCCAACTCTCTCATTCTGTCTCGTTTTCTCGCTTGCGTTAATGGGTGTTATTGCTGTGCACATCGTTACATAACACACACATTGAAGGCTTTGTGAGTTTCTGCAAGCTCGGATCAGACATGCCAGCTGACTCATGCTCTACTCAGAAGAAAGATAAGTAACATTATATCACTCCAGTGCCATCATTCCAGCCTTACACCATTTTTTTTTTCAGTGTCATATGTACTGCGGAACATATGGTGCCCAGTTAGTATCAAGACGAGTCAAGACATGTTTTGGAAGGCATTTTTTATAGTGATGCAGCAGTTTCAGCAGGCTGGCAAATATGGATCTAAAATCCATCTGAGTGTGTTTTATTGATAATATTTCATACTTTCTTGAGAACTGGGTCAAAAATAGAGAGCGAAAAGATAGATGAGCCTTCTTGCGAAACTTTCAATTCACCATTTGAACTAAATCCAGCTAAATGTATAATTAGAGGACTGATCATCAATAAGTGCTTATATTTATGTCAGAGTATAAAATAAGAATGTTTGCATTACATTAATGGCATTTAGCAGACGCTCTTATCCAGAGCAACATACAACTGGGGAGCAGGTGCCTTGCTCATGGGCACGTCAGCCATTCCTGCTGGTTGAGGGGAAACAAACCAGCAACCTTTTGGTCCCAAAGCTGCTTCTCTAACCATTAGTCCATGGCTTCTCATGGTCTAGTAAGATTAAGTCAGGACAATCCATGTCTTGAATCTTGAATCTTGTCTTGAACCCATGTCTTGAATCTTCTGAAACAAGTTCAGTCTTGGCTGTCCAAGCACATTCAAAATGTCCTTGATGACTGAAAAACTTCATTTAGAATAGTGCATTAAAGAATCTAATAACTGATCGGCAATGCAGGTTTGAATGCGGGCGACGAGATCTTGCAGCTGAATGGAAAAAACTCCAGCACATTGACATTCTCCGATATGAAGACTGCATTCTCTCAGGCATCTCTCTCACTCACGGTGAACACACTGCCCCTGGTGGATCGAAGACAACACTGCTTCCTGCCTCCAAGACGTTCTGATGCTGTCCAGCAACTCTACACAGACATCTTTTCCCAGAACCAGGGTAAGTCAAGTCAGAGCCAGCATAACCCTGTGAACTGGTGTGGGTTGGGTTAAAAGCAATAGGACAATGGTGAGTTGGGACACTGGAAGAACAATGAATCAGAATCATGGTGAGCTGTTTAGAAGCAGCAGGACCATAATAAGTTGATTAGATACAGCAGGTCCAGCATGGGGTACTGGAAGATCTTGGAAGGGCCTGTCAGGACCAGCATGACCAGGGTAAGATAGCTTGCTTTCATAAATGACAGAACTCTGGATGGTTAGGTTAGAACCAGCAGGACAATGAGGAGGCTTCAACTAGTATGAGTTGAGTTAAAATTAAAAGACCTGGGATGAGTTGGATTATTGATAGAACCAGCAGAACCACAGTGATTTGAGTTAGAAAATGCAAAACTACTGGAAGATTGTTTGTTGATAATACCAGGTTATTGGCAGAGTCAACAAATGCAAAGTGGGTAGAACTGGCTTACCAGGAGAACCAGCCAAACCATGGCATTTGGGTGGCCAAATTTATGGTATGATTTAGAAACAACAGGACCAAGATGAGTTTGACTGGAACCAGCAGAACTAGGCATACTGGCATTTTGTAGGTTTAAAGCAGCAGGGCCATGGCGAATTTGTTTAATAGTCAACAGAACCACAGTACGAAACCAGATGAACTTGGAAGAAGCTGCTTAAAGAACTAGGAACAGTAGGATTAAAACCAAATGAACCAACAGAACTATTATTGGTTTGGAACCAGCAGAAGTCAACTGAGTTTTGTTGCCTTATGCTGATAATCTCTTATTATGTACAGTCAGGGCATGTTACCAAGAGCAGGGTTCTGTTGCCATAAAAACCAGCAGAACCATGGGTGATGGGTAGTCATCAGAACTGGTCTAAGTACTGGTATTATTTCACAGCCAGTGGAATTGGGCTGAGTCAGATAAGAACAGGCAGAATCAGGTGAATTGGCAAATGCTGGGTTTAATGCACCTAGGCAATGTTTAAAAGAGAACTGAAGCTAATGGAACTAGCATGGGTACCAGGAGAACATTGAAGAGCCTGGTTATGGTCAAAACCACAAGGGCTGGGGGTAAATGGTGTACTTGCAGAAACCACATAACTTGGGAAAGTTGTGTAAAAAACAGAAAAACCATAGTGAGTTGGGTTAGAATCAGCAGACCTGCTATAAATATGCTTTGTTTGGTTGGACTAACAGTTGTACCAGCAACAGAACCAAGGTGAGTCGGACTGGAATCAGTAGTTCCAATCTGTGGATTTGAACCATCAGAAGCATCCCAGATAGCACACCTACATCGGTCCTCCGTCAGCTGCACTGACAGTCCATCAGAGGTATTGACCAGCAGGCCTTTGTCGGGCCAACATCGGCAAGCCGATAAAGGAAAAAAAGGATGCAGATATTCACTTAAACTGTTCTCATATTTTTTTTATTCTAGAGATTATTCAATTATAACAACAGCAGGGTAGTATTGTAGCTTTTTTATTTTCAGAATCTGGAGAATACCGGATTTTCAGAATCTGGTGGCCTGCTAGCGACAGTGAGCAGCAAACACGTCTGGTGGTCCGTTATCGGACAACCAGCGGCTCGCAGGTGGCAGGACACGCAAGAGTAACGAGATCTCATTTTTCTTTCCCTTTATCGGCTTGCTGACGTCGGCCCGATGAAGGCCCACTGGTCATACCTCTGATGGACCGTCAGCACAGCCGACGGTGGGCCAACGTTGGGCCGACGGAGGTGTGCTATCTGGGATGGTGAATAGGTCAGATCTAGGGCAAATTGCTTTTATAACAAGTAGACTTTAGATGAGTTGGGTTGTTGTAAGAACTACTGTGAGCAACAGTTTCTTTCAGAACCAACAGAATTGTGGTGCGATGTGTTAGAATCAACAGGACCATGATGAATTTATCAGAACTGGAGTTTCTGTTTGAGCAAATAAACCTAAAATAAAGTTGGGTTATTGGCAGGACTATCAGAATCACACTGAGTTTCTTGCTTTCAAAACTTGAGGTCTTGGATTTTTCATAGTTAGCATAAGCAAAGGTGGTCAGAACCGAAAGTACCTTGATGTCTTTTGGTTAGCCATCATAACTTCTGTGTGTTCAAAACCCACAGAACCAAAATGAGTCTGATTAGAAGCACCAGGACAACTGGTATGCTTTATTAACCATTAAAAGAGGATGAGGTAGGATTAGTGGTGAGAACAGGGCTCATTTGGTTTGTTTTCAGGACCACTCTGAGTTGGGCCAACGGCCATCAGAACCAGGAGAACTAATTACACAGTGCAATGCATCTTTTGTCAGTGGTTCATCATTCATAATATTTTGTGTCCTTCACTTTCTGTCATTCAATTAAAGCTGTTTGTTAATACCATCACAGTATTGACTGTTTCCACAGTTTAACATTTCCAGAATGAAGTTTTATGAGTGTTAAATTTTTGTTAAGAACACTATCCTCAGTCTGTATCGCTTTCTTCCCAGAGGAGATTCTGGATGATGGAGTTGGGCTCATCTCAGAGACGTCTGGGGACAGCCTGGACGATGACACTGAGCTCTTTATCGAGTACAGGGACTACGAAAAGGTAAAAATGTCTACCTGCCTGCTGCTCTGTTTTACTGCACCTTTGTCAAGGTTGCATGGTGGTTCAGTGGGTACCATTGCCATCTCACAACTTCAGGATCCCAAGGTTTTTTGGGGCGGGTTTTTTGAAGATTTTTTTTTTATTGCAAAAGATACAGCCTAAACATTGTGCCAAGGCAACAATATGACAGAGATCACTTTTTTAACAATGAAAAAACAGAACAGACCACAATGTATACAATTAGCAGAGATTGACTGGTCATGATCAGGTCAGACAGGTACACATTCACACTGATTTTCCCGCAATTGGTGCATCTCTTTGAAGAATGTTATAAAAGTCTGCCATTTATGAAAAATAAAATTCCGTTGAGATTCTTACAGCAACTGCACAATTTTACGAATGTGTGAAGCCCAATAGTAGAGTAGGACATTATTCTGGGGCTCTTCCCACCCCATATAAAGGTGCTAATGGTTTAATCAAGCTGTTTAAAAAAGCTTTGGGTTGCAATATACTGATTGATTGATTGATTGATTGATTGATTGATTGATTGATTGATTGATTGATTGATTGACTGAAACATACCGTACATGTCAACCTATACGGAATGTCCGTATTTTATACGGATTTGATTCAATAAACGTAGTATACGGGCGTATAAATAAAGTTATACGGATTCTTTAAAAAAACTTCAATATTTATTTAGAGCTATAATCAATTCCCACGATGATAAAAGAGCGCATAACATTTACAAACGTACTGTACACCACAGCCAGCCAGTAAAGAGTCTTATGAAATCGCGCGTTATCTTGTGGTAGCGAGACTTCGTTCCACTTTTGATCATGTGCACACCGCATTGCGAGAATCCCGCCAACCGTGAAGTCATAGACATATAAACATAGACGCCACCTTCTGCGTAGAATCATACGTCATCCTCGCCGCCATATTGGATGTGGCAAAGTGGAGATTCTTCACCCGTCTCTGGTATAGCGTCTAGACAGTAGCCGAGAATAAAGATGCCTCATTCACGTGCTGCGTTTAACTGTACCAACAGGTTTACCGTCCAAACGAGATCACATGGGATTACCTTTCACAGGTGAGACTGGAAAAATACTTTTCATTGTATTTGGTCATTACAACGTAATTTTACGAACAGATTTTCCTGACTTTGTGGCTAATATGAAGTCTTGCGCATAATAGCCGCTCGGTGAAACCTGTCTCCAAACAACGAAGTATTTCCTTCGTAACTACGCTGATAACACTTTGTGTTTTTGTCAAACATTGGAGCTTTGTATTCATTCTGAAGGTTTATTGCTATTAATATTGAATAAAAAGTAACTGGGATATATCATTGTTAATTATCATTCAAATTTTAGGTAAATTATTTTAATTTGCATCTTATATGGATTTTATAAGGGAAATACGGATTTTGGAGGTTGGTTATACAGGTTTGATTGACCAAAGGTTGACATGTATGTTGAAATACACTCACCGGCCACTTTATTAGGAACACCCATCCACCTGCTGTTTTATGCGGTCCTCTAATCAGCCGGTCCCTTGACAGCAGCACAATACTTCAGATCATACAGATACAAATCAAGAGCTTCAGTTAACGTTCACAGTGTTCAAACATCAGAACGGGAAAAATTGTGATCTCAAAGTGTGACTTTCTTTCACTGTGGCATGGGTGTTGGTTTGAGCCAGATGGACTGGGTTATTTGAGTATTTCAGAAACTGCTGATCTCCTGGGGTTTTCACACACAGCAGTCTCTAGAGTTTACACAGAATGGTGCAAAAAATGAAAAACATCGAGTGAGTGAGCAACAGTTCTGTAGGTGGAAACAAACGGCTTGTTGATAAGAGAGCTCAGAGGAAAATGGCCAGATTGGTTTGAGCTTTTTTGCCAGGAAGGATATAGCAACTCATATAATCAACCATGGTGAGCAGAAAAGCATCTCCGCATGCAACAGCAGAACAACACATTGGGTTCCACTCCTGCAGCCAAGAACAGGGACCTTAGAATCAACAACAAGTTCCTATTAAAGTGGACGGTGAGTGTTGATAAAGAAACCTGGGAAGGACATTTATTTTTATAGCACTAATTTTACCTGAGGTCCGATGTTCTGACCTGAGCTTGAGTTACTGTTTTGCATATTAAAGTTCTCTGGGGGCGGCACGGTGGTGTAGTGGTTAGCACTGTCGCCTCACAGCAAGAAGGTCCTGGGTTCGAACCCCGGGTCCGGTGAGGGCCTTTCTGTGTGGAGTTTGCATGTTCTCCCCGTGTCCGCGTGGGTTTCCTCCGGGTGCTCCGGTTTCCCCCACAGTCCAAAGACATGCAGGTTAGGTTAACTGGTGACTCTAAATTGACCGTAGGTGTGAATGAGAGTATGAATGGTTGTCTGTGTCTATGTGTCAGCCCTGTGATGACCTGGTGACTTGTCCAGGGTGTACCCCGCCTTTCGCCCGTAGTCAGCTGGGATAGGCTCCGGCTTGCCTGCGACCCTGTAGAAGGATAAAGCGGCTAGAGATAATGAGATGAGATGAGAAGTTCTCTGGATTTCCACCTTGCACATTGTTTTCCTGGGATAGGCTTTGGGATGGCGGCACGGTGGTGTAGTGGTTAGCGCTGTCGCCTCACAGCAAGAAGGTCTGGGTTCGAGCCCCATGGCCGGCGAGGGTCTTTCTGTGCAGAGTTTGCATGTTCTCCCCATGTCCGCGTGGGTTTCCTCTGGGTGCTCCGGTTTCCTCCACAGTCCAAAGACATGCAGGTTAGGTTAACTGGTGACTCTAAATTGACCGTAGGTGTGAATGTGAGTGTGAATGGTTGTCTGTGTCTATGTGTCAGCCCTGTGATGACCTGGCGACTTGTCCAGGGTGTACCCCGCCTTTCGCCCATAGTCAGCTGGGATAGGCTCCAGCTTGCCTGCGACCCTGTAGAACAGGATAAAGTGGCTAGAGATAATGAGATGAGATGAATGAGGCTTTGGGATAGGCACTGTGACACTGACCAGGATAAAGCTGTTACTCAACATGAATTGATGAATTAGTTTATCCATTATAACCGTTATCAGTGCATTACTGTGGTCCAGTATGAAAAAACTACAACAGACGGAGTCCTTTGAATACCTGGGATGCATGCTTACCCATGATGGTAGAAGCACAGTGGAAATTAGAAGACGTACGGTATCGCCATGACAAAGCAAGCATTCATGGAAAAAAGGAATATCTTTACAAATAAAACCCTCCCAACCAAATCAAAGAAACGATTCTTAAAATGTTATGTCTGGTCTGTACCGTATTGTTATATGGATGTGAATCCTGGACTATGAGCGCGGCAGTAAAGAACCAGTTAGAAGTTGCAGAAATGTGGTTTTATAGGCGCATGATGAAAATATCATGGATAGATCGGAAAACCAACGAAGAGATTTTGCAAATGGTCCAGGAGAAAAAGTGCCTGTTGAGAACTATCCTTCAGAGACAACTTAGGTTTATGGGCCATATTGTCAGAGAGAACCAACTGGAACGACCGTGTATCTAAGGACGTATAGAAGGTAAAAGAAAGAGAGGCAGACCTAGGAAAGCCTTCACAGACGACCTGACGTTGGCGACAGGAAAGAAGATCATTGACCTGCTGCACTTGGCTGCTGATCGTAGTGCTTTCAGATTAGTGGTCGCCAACGTCAGATGCCGACATGGCACTTTACGAACGAACTGTGGTTCAATCACAGCTTATTTCTTTTAAATAGAGCTAGTTTGAAAATCAGTTATAGCTGTACCTAGACACACATTACACAGGACATGTATAGATGGCACACACACACGCACACACAGACACATGCTGAGAATAGGCGTTTGCAGGTCTCTGGGACTCTGTGCTCTACTGCCTACATGGAACTATATTCAGATCCACACCTCAAGTGTCTCCAAGAACAAACATTCGTTTTACAGTTCCTCATTGGTAGCTCTTTTAGAAAATGCCCCTTTGAAGTGACAAGGTCTGTGTGAACGCATGTCCGGTGTTCTGGGCTAATTAGCTCAGTTAAGTCTTGATCTTGCTATTTAGAAAAATCTATATACGAGAAGATAATCAGGATGTGACGACTGCTGGCGATTCAGGATTTTCTATCTCAACTTCTAAGTCCGAGGCTTCGTGCAACCTCAATTGTTTAAATGTTTCATCGAGAAGCATGTATGCAGAGAGCTTGTGTTTGAATTTGTGTTGAGATGAAAGCACTCAGTTTTTAATACAGAAAAATGCTTTTCCGCGTGAACACGCAGAATTGTTCCTGGGCTTGTCCTTCCAGAAACATTTTTGATTTTGAATGTATGATCAAGCATATGTTGTGTGCACGCGTTGAAGTAGTACCATTTCATCATAATTACACACAAGGATAATATTCATCCTTGTGTTCAACCTAAGTGCTTATTGCAGCTTTAATCGCACAGCTGTTGGAATAGCGATTCTGTCCATGCATCTGTATTTTGATTGAGCATGCTGTTATTCCACCAACTGCTCCAGAAATCACCTCCTGTCTATCCACAGGGGTTTGTTTCAGTGAAGTTAGCAAAGACTGCAGTAGAACACCATAATTAGCCTAAGGGCACACACACACACACACCTACACACACACTGTTTGTAACTCCCACACAGGGAAGGTTTTTGGCTCGACTGCATGACGTGGTCTTTTATTCTGAGGGATTGATTGGTACTCGTTGAGATGAATCTGTCTATTACTAAGTGCTCACTGACACACACACACACACACGCACACACACAAAACCTCAAATTTGAGCTCTGTAGCACTGAAATAAAAACATTTATCAGTGAAGACAGGTCACAATATTGGATGGGGAAAAAAACAAAAACAAAACTCTGTCATAAAGCCGATGAGCTATTGCCATGGCATCCACAATTCAGTTAAATCGTATCTCCTCCATCAATTCTCCACAGATTTCCGTTGCGATTGTTTTGTTTGAAAGAACTCATCAGTCTGCACAAAACTGGGTCATTGTTTTGTTGATTTTCCTGTTGTAAATAATTTGTTTACAACTTTGTGTATTTTCAGTTAAATCGTATCTCTGCCCTCTATTCTCAATGGGTTTCAGTTATGATTGTTTCATTTGAAAGAACTCAACCTTCTGCACAATACTTGGTCACTGTATTGTCAGATGTTTGCTAACGAACTGGTAATTAGGTCACCTTAATGAGTTTTGGGACTTCTGACTAGAATTGTATCTCCTCTCTCATTTATCATGCAAATTCAGTTCTGATCGTTGTTTTGGGTAGATCTTCTCTTGGGGAACAAAATTTAGTCCTTTGTTGATTTTCCTGTTGTAAACAATTACAACCCCGATTCCAAAAAAAGTTGGGACAAAGTAGAAATTGTAAATAAAACGGAATGCAATAATTTACAAATCTCAAAAACTGATGTATTCACAATAGAACATAGACAACATATCAAATGTCGAAAGTGAGACATTTTGAAATTTCATGCCAAATATTGGCTCATTTGAAATTTCATGACAGCAACACATCTCAAAAAAGTTGGGACAGCGGCAATAAGAGGCTGGAAAAGTTAAAGGTACAAAAAAGGAACAGCTGGAGGACCAAATTGCAACTCATTAGGTCAATTGGCAATAGGTCATTAACATGACTGGGTATAAAAAGAGCATCTTGGAGTGGCAGCGGCTCTCAGAAGTAAAGATGGGAAGAGGATCACCAATCCCCCTAATTCTGCGCCGACAAATAGTGGAGCAATATCAGAAAGGAGTTCGACAGTGTAAAATTGCAAAGAGTTTGAACATATCATCATCTACAGTGCATAATATCATCAAAAGATTCAGAGAATCTGGAAGAATCTCTGTGCATAAGGGTCAAGGCCGGAAAACCATACTGGGTGCCCGTGATCTTCGGGCCCTTAGACGGCACTGCATCACATACAGGCATGCTTCTGTATTGGAAATCACAAAATGGGCTCAGGAATATTTCCAGAGAACATTATCTGTGAACACAATTCACCGTGCCATCCGCCGTTGCCAGCTAAAACTCTATAGTTCAAAGAAGAAGCCGTATCTAAACATGATCCAGAAGCGCAGACGTCTTCTCTGGGCCAAGGCTCATTTAAAATGGACTGTGGCAAAGTGGAAAACTGTTCTGTGGTCAGACGAATCAAAATTTGAAGTTCTTTATGGAAATCAGGGACGCCGTGTCATTCGGACTAAAGAGGAGAAAGACGACCCAAGTTGTTATCAGCGCTCAGTTCAGAAGCCTGCATCTCTGATGGTATGGGGTTGCATTAGTGCGTGTGGCATGGGCAGCTTACACATCTGGAAAGACACCATCAATGCTGAAAGGTATATCCAGGTTCTAGAGCAACATATGATCCCATCCAGACAACGTCTCTTTCAGGGAAGACCTTGCATTTTCCAACATGACAATGCCAAACCACATACTGCATCAATTACAGCATCATGGCTGCGTAGAAGAAGGGTCCGGGTACTGAACTGGCCAGCCTGCAGTCCAGATCTTTCACCCATAGAAAACATCTGGTGCATCATAAAACGGAAGATACGACAAAAAAGACCTAAGACAGTTGAGCAACTAGAATCCTACATTAGACAAGAATGGGTTAACATTCCTATCCCTAAACTTGAGCAACTTGTCTCCTCAGTCCCCAGACGTTTACAGACTGTTGTAAAGAGAAAAGGGGATGTCTCACAGTGGTAAACATGGCCTTGTCCCAACTTTTTTGAGATGTGTTGTTGTCATGAAATTTAAAATCACCTAATTTTTCTCTTTAAATGATACATTTTCTCAGTTTAAACATTTGATATGTCATCTATGTTCTATTCTGAATAAAATATGGAATTTTGAAACTTCCACATGATTGCATTCCGTTTTTATTTACAATTTGTACTTTGTCCCAACTTTTTTGGAATCGGGGTTGTAGTCGTGGAGGTTGGTCCTCTCTCACATTATCACATTTCAGTTCTGTTTGATGTTTTGGTCATCATGGTTGTTTTGATGGCAGGCCAGATGAGCGACTACGTCCTTGATGTTCTGGTTATTATTAGTGTTTCATTATTACATATGGATCTCTTTTTGAATTTGGGTTCATTGGTGAATCTGGTCTCTTGGAGAATTTTTTTCTTCTGAATCTGGTCTCTTGATGAGTTGGATCTTTTGGGGAATCAGCCCTCTTGGTGAATCAGGTCTCTTAGTGAACTTGCTGTTTTGGTGAATCTGGTCTCTTATACCCCTTTACACCCAACAGGGAACGGGTTCTTGACCCGGTTCCATTCAGGATTCTTTGAATCCTGGTGCCAGCTAGCGAACTGGCCCATGTTTTCATCAGTTTTGAGTGGAACTGTAATATAATCAAGGATGTGTCATGACTGGATGGCTTTGCTCAATGCACAATGGGAGTAAACAGTCAAAGCAAGGTGGTGGTGTGGGTTGATTGCGTGCAAGCATTTGTTCCGTTGTCGCAGATATTTGTTTTCAGTCCATTTTTTTCTGTAGATGTATCAGTTTTCACTGTGTTCTCCATTGCTGGGCTTTGCTTCCTTTCCAAACAAATGGCACACCCACGGATGTCATCATGGTTCCTGCTGGAAAAACCAGCTGTATTTTGGTTTCAGCTGGGAACCAACTTTTCAGGTTCCGAACCAATTTATTTTTTGTTGGAATGGTCTGAACAGGTGTGAATGTGGGTGTGAATGGTTGTCTGTGTCTATGTGTCAGCCCTGTGATGACCTGGCGACTTGTCCAGCATGTACCCCGCATTTCGCCCTTTAGTCATCTGGGATAGGCTCCAGCTTGCCTGCAACCCTGTAGGACAGGATAAAGCGGCTAGAGATAATGAGATGAGATGAGATGGTCTGAACAGTTCAAAATTTGGTGTGCGAACAAGAATGGAACCCATTCCCTCCTGGTCAAAAAGGGGTATCTGTGAATCTGGTGCATTGGTGAATTGTGTCTCAGTGCAGCAGGTTTGTTGCACTGAGGAATTGTAAAATTTCTTCCTTTTTAGAAAATCCAAGATTGAGGTTGGCTGAACGGCTAAGGCTGTAGTTACTAATCAAACGGTTAGTGGTTCAAGCCCCAACACCACCAAACTGCCACTGTTGGGGCCTTGAGCAAAGTCCTTCACTATCTCTGCTCCAGGCTTGCTGTATCATGGCTGACCCCAGCTTCCTAACCAGCTGGGATACGTGAAGAAAAGAATCTCACTGTGCTGTAATGTATTTGTGACTAATAAAGGCTTCTTCTTCTTTGATCTATTTATCTGTCTCTCTACAGTTGCAGTCAGAAGTTCACATCCATGGACGTGAATATAATGGCAATAGTGGGCTTTCTCTGATTTCTTTGAACTGTTCTTTTTCTGTTGCAGAATGATTGTACAAAATACATCTTTAATACCAACCCCATATCAGAAAAAGTTGGGACGGTATGTAAATGCAGATTAAAAAAAGAAAGCAGTCATTTGACTTTGACTTGTATTTCATTGCAGACAGAATGAACCCAAGACACGTTCTAAAAAAAAGTTGGGACAGGGGCGCCTTAGGGGTAGTAATGAGGTAAAACAATGAAATAATGATGTGATTTGAAACAGGTGATATCAGCAAGTGACTGTAATCATGATTTGGTAGAAAATCAGTATCCAGGAAAGGCCTAGTCTTTGAGAAGCAAAAATGGGCCGATGATCTCCAGTTTGGTAACAAATGCGTGAGAAAATTATTGAAATGTTTAAAAACAGTGTTCCTCAAAGAAAGATAGGAAGGGATTTGGATATTTCAGCCTCTACGGTGCATAATATCATTAAATGATTCAAGGAATCTGGAGTAATTTCAGTGTGTAAAGACCAAGGGCTCAAGCCTAATCTGAACACCCGTGATCTCTGATCCCTCAGACGGCACTGCATCAAGAACCGTCAGTCATCTCTAGCTGATATAACCACATGGGCTCGGGATTACTTTGGTAAACCTTTGTCAAGCTCTACAATACAGAGTTACATCCACAAATACCAGTTAAAACTTGACTGTACAAAAAGGAAGCCTTATGTTAACTGTGTCCAGAAGCGCCGTCAACTTGTCTGGGCTCGGAGGCATCTGGGATGGACCATCACACAGTGGAAACGTGTATTATGGTCAGATGAATCAGTATTCCAGGTATTTTTTTGTAAGAAATGGACGCCATGTGATCCAGACCAAAGACAAAAAGGACCATCCAGACTGTTACCAGGAACAAGTCCAAAAGCCAGGGTGTGTCATGGAATGTGGTTGTGTCAGTGCCCTTGGCAAAGGCAATTTACACTTCTGTGATGAAGCATTAATGCAGAATAGTACATTGAGATTTTGGAGCAACATATGCTGCCTTCAAGATGACATCTTTTCCAGGGAGATTTCAACAAGACAATGCAAAACCACATTCTGCACACATTACAAAGGCATGACTGTGGAAGAAGAGGGTGTGTCCTCTCTGTCCCCAATAGAGAATGTGTGGAGAATTCTGAAATGAAAAATATGACAGTGACGACCCCGTACTGTTGCACATCTTCAGACTTGTTCACAGGATGAATGGGACAAAATAACACCTGAAACACTTCATCACTCAGTGTCTTCAGTCCCTAAACATCTTTTAAGTGTTGTGAGAAGGAACAGCAACATTATAAAGCGGTAAATGCTTTACCATCCAAAACTTTTTTTTTTTTTTTTATGTGTTGCAAGAATCAAAATTGAAACAAGTGTTTCCTTTGGAAAAAAACAAATAAAATAAAATCCATGACATAAAACATCAAATAACGTGGTGTTGTATTGTTTTGAGTGCAATACAGGTCAAAGATTATTTACAAATCATTGTTTTCAGTTTTAAGTTCAATTTCAACATACCGTGCCGACTTTTTCTGATTTGGGGTTGTAGAAAAAAAAGAATTTGGTGCACATTTTAATTGATCATCACAGGGTCAAAAAATTTACATGCGCCCCTTTGGGTGCTCGCTATGGGTCTGTTTAGAAGGGGAAAAGACTGAGACTGTGTGTGAGAGAAGATTTGAAGGACGCTGTTGCTTTGGAAGTAGAGTGCGTAGGCAGGAGAGAGAGAGAGAGAGAGAGAGAGAGATCCAGTCTGGTGGATCTGTGAATCTCTGTATTCAGTCTTCAGCATCAGTGCACAGTGAGGGTGTACGAGTGTGTTTCCCATCTGCTCTGGGCTCAGCGCACGGTGTGTGTGTGTGTGTGTGTGTGTGTGTGTGTGTGTGTGTGTGTGTGTGTAAAGATCAGTCATGTCAGTGTTAAAGCGGAACCGACACAGCAAACGTTCGTCTGAGTCCATCTATGACATGCTGCACCTGGTAAGTGAAAGGTGTACACACACACACTTTTCTGTTTTAATCCCGTTTTTTCTTCCGTTCTGCTGTTGTGTGCGTGTGTAGGTTTTTTTAAGTTTTAGTGTTTGATTTAACATTATAAGATGAAAAGAGGAGCGTGTAACACTTGATGAATGTGTGTATATATTTATATTCACTTATGTACAGAGCTGCTTCAGTGCTCTAGAGTTGTGTGTGTGTGTGTGTGTGTGTGTGTGTGTGTGTGTGTGTGTGTGTGTGTGTGTGTGTGTGTTGGTAGACGCTGTATTCAGTCACACACCTACATTACTGAAAACTGTAATACTTTTGTGGTGTGTGTGTGTGTTGGTAGACGCTGTATTCAGTCACACACCTACATTACTGAAAACTGTAATACTTTTGTGGTGTGTGTGTGTGTTTGTGTGTGTAAAAAGAGACTAAAAAAATGAACATTATTAAACAGGGTCTCAAAGCAAGCATTTAGATATCACAACCGAAAAGGGAAAGTAAATGCAAATAATAAAAATACAAATTCTGGTTTCCCTTTCTTGCTATTTTCTTTTTTTGTGTGATTGACTGATTTAAATTTTGAATATATCAACTTACAACTTCTCATAAAATCCGAGGCACAGCAAAAATTCAAAAGGCAAAGTTATAATACCTGCATTTCTCTATGGCACACAGCAATATTGATATTTTAATAATGAATATGTTTTTTGCAAATTTTGCAGGCACTAAATTGACTCCATACATGATTGTCTCAGGTTCAGAGTTTACATAAAGACAGACAGAACATACTGGCAGTGTGCTGTGGTGTGTGTGTCTTGTCTTAGTTGTTCCTTTCACTTTCAAACTGCAGGAACAGAGAACAGTGAGTCCTTTCTGTCTTTTAGTTAGAAGCACAGAGGTACCAGTTTTATATTTTTTCACACCTTCTGTCGAGCTCTAGTCACTCATGGATGGTGAGAAAATTCAAAATGCAATTATATGAACGTGTAAAAGATTTCCACAGGCTCACACACGCGCACACACACACACACACACACACACACACACACACACACACACACACACACACACACACACACACACACAAGTGTAGAGCCCAATGCTCATGCTCAGAAGTGAAGAGAATTTTTTAGCATCTTTGTTCCACATGATGTTGATATGTGAAATTATGTTTGTTTAATTTTTCATTAAATTTTGTTTATTCACTGGTAGGCTATGTGATTTACAGTTAAACCGAAACGTATCTCGGAAAGATCCACTCAGTGTTAGGGTGAGAAGGTGGATGTGTTTGCCCCATATAAAATCTAATTGAAGACAACTCTATCTGTAAGTCACTACATTTTGTCCCCAGCCATACAGTAACTGTACACCTGAATCTTAACCCCAGACGCTGACTTTATAAACAAAATCCAAACCTTACACACTCACCAAAAACATAGACTATAAACTCTAACTGTAGATTTCACCCTTAAACATCGACCCTAAATTTACACAATAACCTTAACTGTAAATCTTAACCCTCGGTCCCAACCTCAACTAAAACAAGAGTGCTCTGAGAGCACAATATCCCCCGCTGGCAACTTGGCCATAACTCTGGTAAAATACGACTGAATTGAACGAAATTGCAATATGCGTATTACCGACATATAACAAAGAATCCTGCCAAGTTTCGTAAAATTCCTCCAAAAATTGTGAGAGGAGTTGATTTCAGAACGTGAGTACCCTTCCCAGAACGAACAGATGGACAGACATCGCCATGACATAATCCCCCTTTGGGCCTTTTGGCCAGCGGGGGATAAAAACTTGCCCCCAATCCTAACCTCAGCTGTAAACCCATGATCCAAACTTTAAACGCATCCCTAGAGCCTGACCCTAACTAGAAACCTTAACTCTAGATTCCAGTCTGAAATGTTAAACTTAACTGTAGATTCCAACCTTAACCTTCACTGTAAACCCTAACTCTAGATCCAAACCTTAAATATAAACCTTAACCTTAGAACTGAAAGTCATATAAATAAAAATTTATGGTGAAAGTAAGAAATACCGTTACCAACTTGGTCAACTAAGACTGATTAGACTTCATTGATTGTGGGTTGACTCTCATTAAAATAGGATAGGTGTTATAACTTATGCAACATACATGTACATGCATGCATTTTCACTGATAAAATGTAAAAGGCTAATTAAATAATCAGATGAACTGAGACAATCACATTCTGAAGCAAATTAAATAATCTTATACCGGTAACTTAAACACACAATACAAGTTACATGTATTCATCTAAATGCAGGTAAATAATGCGTGTTGTTGTTGTTTTTGTTGTTTTGTATCCAAATGAGAGTCACATTTTACCCGTCTGCGTTCTCGCTTCTTGAAGGCCGACCTTGTGGCTGATTGTTTTGAAGCAATCTGACTTTCAGTTGTTCGTTCAGTTCTCCATTTATTCGTTTCTCCCACATAAGGGTGAGATCTTGCTTCTGAGGCGAGCATATCCAGTGGAGAAATCAGACGACTGGTCCACTCACTCTCCATTTTCTCCATACTGAGTACTCCGCCATTACTGCTCAGCTCAGGCAATTACTAAAGCCCGGGATGGGATGGGACGTCGCCAGTTTTAGCAACAACCGCCGGGAAGTCACTGCCCGAGCGATAATATGTCATGTCCCGTCCCGTTCCGTCCTGGGTTTTAGCAACAACCCTCGGCTCACACTCCGGGAGAACCGGTGCAACTGAACTTACTTTCCTTTTCTTGTAGTTTTCTTTTCCTTTAATTGTTAGTACTGCACCCTCTTTTAATACGGGCTTATAGCCAACGCTCCTCAACAGATCAGAAGTCTCGTACGAGTCTTCAGTAAAATGTACAGAGCAGAGGAGAGACCACTTCGTAGGTGCCCAATGTGCCTGTGAACTTCTCGCAAAACGCGTCCAAATCTTTGCAGTTTGAACATTCTTGGGCCATGAATACAGCATAAATCCACCTTCTGTCGTGTTGCTGCACCCACCAGTAACACACCTACATCGCATGACAATAAATTAGCTCAAAATGGAAGCTTGAAGTTGCAGTCAACTCTGTGTTTTAGTATAGCGGAAATGGCGATGAGACCAATAGCCTTCCTGCAGTGATGTCACAGATGTCAAGGTCATTCACTCAGACCGCTACCTATATGAATCATTTTAATCGTAAAAATTACTATATTAGATTTATTGTTAATGCTTAAAACTATTCCATAAGAAAACAACTCTAGATCCCAACCTCAACTGGAATTCTTAACTCTAGACCCCAATCTTAATTGGAAACCTGAACTCTAGATCCCATATTTATTTGGAAACCTTAACTCTGGAGCCCAACTTTAATTAAAAACCTTAATTCTAGATCCCAACCTTGATTGGAATTCTTAAACCTAGACCCCAACCTTAATTGAAAACCTTAATTCTAGATCCCAACCTTAGTTGGAATTCTTGACCCTAGACCCCAACCTTAATTGAAAACCTTAACTCTAGATCCCAACCTTAAGTGAAATTCTTAACCCTAGACCCCAACCTTCAATGGAAACCTTAATTCTAGATCCCAACCTTTATTGAAAACCTTAAATCTAGACCCCAGCCTTCAATGGAAAACTTAACCCCTTGAACCCAAGCTTAATTGGAAGCCTTAATTCTAGATCCCAACTTTAGTTGGAATTCTTAACCCTAGACCCCAACCTTCAGTGGAAACCTTAATTCTGGATCCCAACCTTAATTAAAAACCTTAAATCTAGACCCCAACCTTCAATGGAAACCTTAACCCCTTGAACCCAACCTTAATTGGAAACCTTAAATCTAAATCCCAAACTTAATTGGAAAATTTAATTCTGGATCCCAACCTTAATTGGAAACCTGAACTCTGGAGCCTAGTCATAATTGTGAACCCTAATCACAGAACCTAACCTTAACTCTAGATCCAAACCTCAGCTGTAAAACATAACCCTGAACCCCACCCTTAACACTGAGAACATTTTTTGAGAACGGCTGTAATGGGCATCAAAATAACATAATGAGAGAGAAAGTGAAGGTGTAGCAAGAGTTTGGACTCTTATACATCTCAAAAGACTATGTGATGAGAATGGCTACAAGAAATGAAGAATCCATTGGATTCAGGCTACAACAAGCACATAGTAAGAGACATCCAACAGTGGTACTTACCAATACAGATTTTGCAGGTGACTTAGCGTTAGTATCTGAAACAATAGAGCAAGCCCAACTGCTCTTACTGCGAGTTGAGACCTATGCTGCACAGATTGGTCTACATGTAAACAAAGACAAAAGCAAGTACATGGCTTACAACCTAGCTGATAGCTTCATCCGGGCGCTGAATGGTTATGAATTGGAACAAGGGATGATTTTGTTTATCTTGGCTCTTGGGTGAACACAAGTGAAGAGGATATTAACACCCATATTGCAAAAGCATGGTCAGCTTTGTCGAAGATGGAAACAATATGGAAATCAAACCTGAGCAGAAAGCTAAAGATCAGTTTCTTTCGAGCAACAGTAGAAACTGTGCTGTTATATGGCTGCACTACTTGTTGTGTTGCACACAACAAACCAGGTGTTATATGGCAATCTTCCTAGTATTAGCACCATTTTAACCCTTTGGTGACTGACCCCTTGAAAATCGTTCCTCCAGGAACGATGACGTTTCAGTTGTCAAGACAATGGAAAAACTAAAATACAAGAGCATTTTGTTTTGTGCACAAGAGCATTGTGACGTATCTTTCTGTTTTGTATTTTTAGTTTTTCCGTTGTCTTGACAACTGAAACGTCATCGTTCCTGGAGGAACAATTTTCAAGGGGTCAGTCACCAAAGGGATAAGAAAAAGAAGACTGCAGTTCTGTGGACATTGCTATTGTAGTAAGGATGAGGTGGTTAGCCAGATGTTGCTATGGGAGCCAGCACACGGAAAGCGACCAAGAGGGCGTCCTGCAAGAACGTTTGTTGACCAACTGGTTGAGGACTCTGAAATGATGAAGAATGACCTGCCAAAAGCAATGGAGGAGAAGAGACTCTAGAGACAAGTAGTTCATGATGTTCATCTGAGGATGCTCCGATGATGACGATGACATCTCACAATTGATTTGGATTAAAACACCCTAACCCTAACTCTAGCCCTGTAATTGGTTAGTTGCTCTATTGTGTTCATCTGTTCTGTGTTAAGTCATTAATTAGTTCATCTGTTTGCACCCTGTTGTGTCGGAGTATTTCAGTTATCCTGCTGAGTGTTACATGCATTTCTGAGGGTTAATTTTTCTGTTTCGTTGTTTTCAGATTTTATAACTCATGCCTGTATTCTCATTGCTTATTGTGTATTATTCTAAGATAATCAGTCCCACTTTCCAAGTGTTCTGCCTTCACTCACTGCACATTACACTTGATATAAATAATGACTTTCTACAAGATGTTTGGGACAGAACTTATAAGGCTGTCCTTGAAGTAAGGAAAACACAGTATTATCATTGTATTGGTGATGAGAGCAGATCTGAGGAGAACATTTTGGAAATGCAAACAGAGCACAAACAGGGGAAAAGTGGCTTGCACCCAACCAAAATAGTGACACACCAATATCAAACACACCAAGCACTTTCTCACCCAAACCCTTAGCAGTGGAGGAAATCAGAAGCCATTGGGGCAATCAGTGCTTGTTCCCAAGGCGTTTTAATAAATTTAACGGCAGAATGTCAAGCCGGTACTGAGATATTACCCCACTTCCTTACCCCACATTCATTACTTGCCCAGTTTGGTGTTAATACCTAAAAGAATTGCTGAAAAATGACCTCACTTGTTTAGACTGATCTCATGATGGTCTGAGCCATATTTCATGATGTTGGGTCAAAATTTGTCTGAGAATCAACGAAAAAGTCAAAATGGTGGAAAATCCAATATAGAAGAAATTATCATCAGGAATGAGAGGAAAGCAGAACTGCATTTCTGCACGAGTTATTATTGCATATGTATGTCTAATATGCCCTGTTCTGGGTGCTGAAATTGCGGGGTAGGTAGCTGAGACCGTCTTCTATCACCGGTCCTCCTACTTTCTAAGGAGACTTCCTGTTTCGTCTGTATGTCTGTTATAATTATTAAACATACAGTTTGCAGTTTTACAAATTGTTTGTTTGAAGCTGCCATTTCCTGAGGGAAAAGAGAGACAGAAACAAAATAAAGACAGAGAAAGCAGAGGAGCTGAGAGAAGAAAGAGAAGAAGCGATGCAGAGAGAAGTTTGGTGTGAATTTGACATTTGCTGTCACTTCTGCTCAGAACATTCAGTCCTCGGTAACTGGCAATCACAGCGTGTGTGTGTGTGTGTGCGCGCATGTGTGTGTGCATGCAGTTCTGCTCTTCATCAGTCCATTGGCATAAATGTGTCCCCATGGCAACCGCTCCGAAGGACAGGTGCTCATGCTTGTGTTTTAGTTTGGAGCAAAGTAAAGCTGTCAGTAGGAGAAAAAACAGAAATAAAGACAGACTTATAGAGAGAGAGACGAAGACAGCATTAGTAAGGCTGCAGTTCAACACCTGCGATGCTAGTAAATGCCTCTCTGCGTGAGATACAAATTGCAATTTAATTGATAATGTGATGCGGTTGAAATGATTGTGTGATTAAACGTGGCTCTTTTTATCCATTTATAGTTATGTAGTTCCTGTTATGGGGCGGCACGGTGGTGTAGTAGTTAGCGCTGTCGCCTCACAGCAAGAAGGTCCGGGTTCGAGCCCAGCGGCCGGCGAGGGCCTTTCTGTGCGGAGTTTGCATGTTCTCCCCGTGTCCGCGTGGGTTTCCTCCGGGTGCTCCGGTTTCCCCCACAGTCCAAAGACATGCAGGTTAGGTTAACTGGTGACTCTAAATTGACCGTAGGTGTGAATGGGAGTGTGAATGGTTGTCTGTGTCTATGTGTCAGCCCTGTGATGACCTGGCGACTTGTCCAGGGTGTACCCCGCCTTTCGCCCGTAGTCAGCTGGGATAGGCTCCAGCTTGCCTGCGACCCTGTAGAACAGGATAAAGCGGCTATAGATAATGGATGGATGGATGGATGGATGGATGGATGGGTAGTTCCTGTTATTACTGACGTTACATAGCAGCTTGCAACAGTTGTCCCTTAACCAGCCTGTCTTTAAGTTAAAAAAGACAAAAATGCAGCATGTTGTGATGCTCATAAACCGTAAACCGTAAAGCTTCCCATCTCCATGACTTTCCCTGTGGTGGAAAACCTCATGTTACATACAGTATTCATGCCGAGTGTTACAAAGCACTGACACTGGAGACTCCTTCCAAACAACTTCATGTCAACAATCCATTCATCCATTATCTGTAGCCGCTTATCCTGTTCTACAGGGTCGCAGGCAAGCTGGAGCCTATCCCAGCTGACTATGGGCGAGAGGCGGGGTGCACCCTGGACAAGTCGCCAGGTCATCGCAGAGCTGTCGTGTCAACAACCAGACTTTTAATACAGTTTTAAATCTGTTCAGGTGGAGCACTTCATAATGTATTAGCGCATTAGTATAAACCTGCAAATTGTTTTGCAGTGAAACAGCAGAAATAAATTAGCTACTGACCGATCGATACAGAGACACAGCACTGGGGGATATCGCTGTAATAAGTAATGGATATCTATAAGAACAGAACCATAACAGAGAGGAAATGATCTCACACAGTCCCCCTCAGATGCATGTGTCCAGGGAATAAAAGTGCACTGTGCGTACTGCCACTTGCAAGGTCCATCCATCCATTATCTGTAGCCGCTTTATCCTGTTCTACAGGGTTGCAGGCAAGCTGGAGCCTATCCCAGCTGACTACGTGCGAAAGGCGGGGTACACCCTGAACAAGTCGCCAGGTCATCACAGGGCTGACACATAGACACAGACAACCATTCACACTCACATTCACACCTACGCTCAATTTAGAGTCACCAGTTAACCTAACCTGCATGTCTTTGGACTGTGGGGGAAACCGGAGCACCCGGAGGAAACCCACGCGGACACGGGGAGAACATGCAAACTCCGCACAGAAAGGCCCCCGTCGGCCACGGGGCTCGAACCCAGAACCTTCTTGCTGTGAGGCGACAGTGCTAACCACTACACCACCCTGCCACCGTCACTTGCAAGGCACATGAAGTCAAAGCCTCATGCACAACCTGCCATACGGTCGGTCTACGGTAAAAAAATTGCCAAAACCGTGCTTGAGACTTGCGCGACACTTGCATGTGTTCAGCGCCATAGAAGGTCACAGACTTCCTGTGGAGACTTTTGGTCCTGCACATGCAAATTCTACAGGTCTTGTGACAAATCAAGAACGCGTACACTACGTACGGGACCCGTACTCCTTTTGTACACCTGAACCAAGCTAGCAGCGCGGCTAGTAGGGGCTTTTTGCGATGACAGTAAGACGCATGAGTGACGCACGGTCATTGTATGAGTGATGTGCCTCAGAAGTACTACACAAGTATTCCACACTTGCTATTTGTGCAGCATGCAAGACAGAAGTGCATTTCAATTTCTACGCCTATGTGTGGTGCGCACGCGACCTACACACAGCACACGCAATCCGCACGTGACACGAGGGGCAAGACTCTGGGTATACAGTATATACAGGGAGTGCAGAATTATTAGGCAAATGAGTATGTTGACCACATTACCCTCTCTATGCATGTTGGCCTACTCCAAGCTGCATAGGCTTGAAAGCCTCCTACCAATTAAGCATACCAGGTGATGTGCATCTCTGTAATGAACAGGGGGGTGGTCTAATGACATCAACACCCTATATCAGGTGTGCAAAATTATTAGGCAACTTCCTTTCCTTTGGCAAAATGGGTCAGAAGAGGGATTTGACGGACTCAGAAAAGTCAAAAATAGTGACATATATTGCAAAGGGATGGAGCACTCTTAAAATTGCCCAGCTTTTGAAGCGTGACCATCGAACAATCAAGCGCTTCATTCAAAATAGGCAACAGGGTCTCAAGAAGCGCGTTGAAAAAAAAGGCGCAAACTAACTGCCCGTGAACTGAGGAAAGTCAAGCGTGAAGCTGCCAAGATGCCACTCGCCACCAGTTTTGCCATATTTCAGAGCTGCAACATCACTGGAGTGTCAAAAAGCACAAGGTGTGCAATACTCAGGGACACGGCCAAGATAACAAAGGCTGAAAAACGACCACCACTGAACAAGACACACAAGATGAAACGTCAAGACTGGGCCAAGAAGTATCACAAGACTGATTTTTCTAAGGTCTTATGGACAGATGAAATGAGAGTGAGTCTTGATGGGCCAGATGGATGGGCTCGTGGCTGGATCAGCAAAGGGCAGAGAGCTCCAGTCCGACTCAGACGCCAGCAAGGTGGAGGTGGGGTACTGGTATGGGCTGGTATCATCAAAGATGAGCTTGTGGGACCTTTTCGGGTTGAGGATGGCGTCAAGCTCAACTCCCAGTCCTATTGTCAGTTTTTGGAAGACACCTTCTTCAAGCAGTGGTACAGGAAGAAGTCAGCATCCTTCAAGAAAAACATGATTTTCATGCAGGACAATGCTCCATCACACGCATCCAAGTACTCCACAGCATGGCTGGCCAGAAAGGGTCTAAAGGAAGAAAGATTAATGACGTGGCCTCCTTGTTCACCTGATCTGAACCCCATAGAAAACCTGTGGTCCCTCATCAAATGTGAGATCTACAAGGAGGGGAAACAGTACACATCTCTGAACAGTGTCTGGGAGGCTGTGGTTGCTGCTGCACGCAATGTTGATCGCAAACAGATCAAAACACTGACCGAATCCATGGATGGCAGGCTTTTGAGTGTCCTTGTAAAGAAAGGCGGCTATATTAGTCACTGATTTGTTTTTTTTTGTTTGTTTTTGAATGCCAGCAATGTATATTAGTGAATGTTGAGTTGTTATATTGGTTTCCCTGGTGAAAATAAATGAGTGAAATGGGTATATGTTTGTTTTTTGTTAAGTTGCCTAATAATTATGCACAGTTATAGTCACCTGCACACACAGATATCCTCCTAAGATAGCTAAAACTAAGAAAGCCCTACTCCAACTTCCAAAAATACTCAGCTTTGATATTTATGAGTCTTTTGGGTTCATCAAGAACATAGTTGTTTTTCAATAATAAAACTAATCCTCAAAAATACAACTTGCCTAATAATTCTGCACTCCCTGTATTGGAGAGGAACCAAGGAACCGATCATGTAGCGTGTAGCATTGTAGAAAGGAAGAAGACCACCTCATTTGCTGTTTTTATTTGAGTATATGTTAATTTACCATGCAAACGTCAAATAATAAAACATGAGTATAATGGAATAATGCATTTTATTACATTTGTAAAAAATCCCAACTAAATAGCCCAACAGTTTGAGCACTGAAACACACTTTGACTCCGAGCTGCTGTCCTGCTCCGACTCCTGCTGAGTGGTGGGACGGGGTGTCGGGATGTCCTTGTCCTCATCACTGAGCATGGCACAATGGCCTGACAGCGATGATGGGATTGCAATATCCTCACTGCTGGGCGTCGTTAGCTGAAGCATACATGAAAATCAGCGTATATAATATTAATGACATAAGCATATAGATACTGAAATGAATGTTTAAAGCGTGTGTATTTACCTGTGAAAATCCCTCTGGCGGGCTGCTGTGTGCCTTCTGCCGGCTTGAAGGCAAACTTCTCCCTGTCTGTGCAGGGCTCGCCGGTGCTGCTACCATCATCATCAAATTCCCCCCCCCCGCTGTTTCAGGCTGGGTTACTTCACTTTTGCTCGCTTCTTCTTGGGTGCCATTTTCTAAACTTTAAACTGAAAATTTGTACATTTTTCCCACAAAATATCCAATGTTCTTCAGCCGAAAGACAGATGCAGAATGCTGCAGACACGCTGGTTTTATACCCACTCCTGGCTTGCGTCACATGCAAGTTATGAGTGATTGTAACGTGCTAATCACATGCATCACACACGCTTCACAAGTGCGGCCCGAACTCGTAGCACAGGAAACTGGTAAAATGCAAGTCTCACACACTCCACACTCGCTGAACACGCACTGAACACGTGCGTCAGATATATGCTTTCCACGGGCTAACGGCGCAATTTTCCCCACGCCTCGAGGAAGTCAGGTGTGCAACCTGTACATGACAAGTACTTTGCCCGTACTCCTCCCCCAAACTTTACCCCAGGTTCACCGCGACCCTGCGGCACGGCTGCGAGCTACCAAACCCTGTGACCCATGCGTGTCCAAAACACTTACGGCGGGTTGTGAGTGAGGCTTAAAAAAACAGCAACAAAAAAAAAAAACATGCATTTAGGTTTATAGTCTGGTTTCCTAAATAACACGGAAGGTCCTTCAGCAGTGCAGTCGAATTGCTCTTGAAAACAGACACAAAAAGCTTTATAAAAGCTTTATACATCAGGTCTTAATATATAAAGTGAGATGGAAAGAGAGAAACAAACATGGTAATGAAGCAGAAAATGGAAGGAAGAGATAGAGAAAGAGAGACAGAGTGCAAGGGAGAAACAGGAAGGACCCTGAGAACGACTCTAACTCAAAATAGCTCAGATCAGTTCAAAAGACTTATTTAGCTCTCATTCCCACCTCTCTCTCTCTCTCTCTCTCTCTCTCTAGCTGTATGTCTGTCATTTGGGAACCTGTACCGTATATATAGAGAGAAGGGAAATTGCAGTAGATCTCACTCCTCTAATCTCCTCTCTCTCTCTGTCTCTCTCTCTGTCTTTCTCTCTCTCCAGAGCACGGAGCAGGTCGCTGCTTTTTGCCGGAGTCTTCATGAGATGAACCCTTCATCAGAAGCAGCTTCATCTTCGTCCTCTTCCTCACTTCCTCGTCAACTCTCGGATGCCGATAAACTGCGCAAGGTCATCTGCGAGCTCGTGGAGACCGAGCGCACCTATGTTAAGGTGTGTGTGTGTGTGTTTACTATTCATATACAATTTTCAATAATGTACAGTATGTTCCGAAAAGCAAGCGATTGCACCTATGTATGAATCCCAACGATGCCACAGCCAGCTAGTGGTGGAAGTCAAGATTGCAAAATTAGCCAAGCTGTCTGGGGGGAGGGGCTTACTATCTCTCCCCTGTCATTCACAATGATACTAGCCAATCGTAGCGGTCTGTGAGCTCATGTATGCAGAAGAGGGTCGATAGCACTTTACTCTGAGTGTGTTACGCTGCCCAGGAAAGTGTGGGAAATGGTATGTGACGACATTTGGGGGGAAAATAGTGTAAAAGATGCGAAGTAAATAGTCAGCTGTAAACTACAGTACAAAAAATGTAAAAAAAACAAAAACAAACAAAAAAACAAACCTAAAGTGTGTCGAATGTGATTTGTAAAGAATCAAACACAACAGGATGTGCTGTGGTGGTAAAACAATCACGGACAGGAAATATATTTTTTAATGTATTAAAGTAAACATAATGAGGGACTTTTTATTTCTTTATAGTTACATTTAATGCTGTGGAATGTCCACACAAGTTATTTTTGTTTTATTAAGAAATTAAATTACATTAACATGAAGCAATTAATACTTGAGGAGTTTGACAAAAGGATTGTGTGTGTGTGTTTTCAGGATTTGAATTGTCTTGTCGGGAGGTATTTGACCCCTTTGCAGAAGGAAAGCTTCCTCACCCAGGATGAGGTAACACACACACACACGCACATACACACACACAGACAGACTACAGTGGGTGGTAAGAAGAAGACAGTGTGTGGGTGTGTAAAGAAGAAAAAGGGAGTGTATGTGTGTGTGTGTGTGGGCAAGTGAAGTGCTATGTTGAGCACTGTGTGGGATCGCACTGGCACACTGGCAGTAAAATACAGATGTGTCCATAAGTGTAACACACACACACACACACACACAGAGCAGAACAGTGTTTCATAATTACTGCAGTTTAATGACAGAAAATCTGTAGGTGTGTGCACTAGCTACAGTACACACACACACACACACACATTCTCAGGATTTGGTTTCGTCACCTCAAGAAAACGTTTTATTTTTAGCTAAAACATTAAACGGCATTGGGGCGGCACGGTGGTGTAGTGGTTAGCACAGTTGCCTCACAGCAAGAAGGTTCTGAGTTCGAGCCCTGTTGCCGGCGAGGGCCTTTCTGTGTGGAGTTCGCATGTTCTCCCCGTGTCCGCGTGGGTTTCCTCCAGGTGCTCCGGTTTCCCCCACAGTCCAAAGACATGCAGGTTAGGTTAATATGGGACGGCCTTGGGCTGAGGTGGCCTTGAGCGAGGCACCAAACTCCCAACTGCTCCCCGGGCGCTGTTAGTATGGCTGCCCACTGCTCTGGGTATGTGTGTGTGCTCATTGCTCACGTGTGCATGCATGTGTGTGTTCACTGCTTCAGATGGGTTAAATACAGAGAGGAAATTTCACAAGTGTGTGATGAATAAAGTTGTGCTTTCTTTCTTTCTTTTAAACTGTAGCTGTATAGAAATCTGCATATAACTAGTATAGCTAGTTAGCTGTAATGGCCAGTAGATTCTGTTTGCCATATTAACACATTTTAGCTAGTTATCTAGTTTATTTATCTGGTGAGCTACAGTGCAAACACATATTTCAAAGTTTTAGCGAACAAACACTGATATTTCATGGATAAGTTGGTTTACTTTTGTATAACTGAACAGTGGTTGAAAGAAACACCAACAGACGCGTTAGCAGGGGTTAAATTGGGCCGGGGCTGTCCGGGGCTGAGCCCCGGCACATAAGCTCGGAGCGGATGGCATATGATCACGCACACATCAAAAGCAACAAACCCTTTTCACGATTTTCAGTTCTGAATAATTAAATATCGTTTTATTAATCAATAAACCCATGACTTTTATGAGATAGATCATAGTTTTCCTGATAACAAGACGACCTGTCAAAGCTATTTAGAACAGAACTTACGATCAGAGATTCTAGTTTCTGGAACACTGCGTGGGTTGCCAATTCCGCTTTTTATAAGCGACTTTGGGGTTTCTTTTTTTGTGAGCTCGCTTTAAAAAAAAATCAGAAGTCGTGGTTTGCGGGTTTTTGGGCTTGTGTTTCAGCGTTGTGACTTGTTTATAATTTTCTCCGTACACCGTCTCCCCTTTTACCTGCATACGATCCTAATCCATCAGAGGTGCTTGAACGAACTGTCTGTGCATTTGGCGAGTTCAATTTCCATAGTCCCCAGCTATCGACAGAAATTAGCCAGGGGGAAGGGGGAGATGTCAGTTAAAGTTAGCTACTGAGATTGACCAAAAGTTGAGCCTAACGTTGCCTCAAGTTAGCTACCTTTGGCAAACATAAACAAAACACTCGTCTTGTGCTCTAGCCTTAATTAACTGTCGATACAGTCAATTTCACTTTTATACAAGAAGGTTAATAAATTGTTTTGTTGTCTTGGATTTTTAGAGGTCAGCAGCTAAAGGTTAAAAATGAGGAAAGCAAAGAGGAGGAAGCTTACAGATTTCTTGTTTACTATGCATAAATTCTGCTTTCGTTGCTTATCAGAATTTTTTCTGGAAGTGATAGTGCGCTACAAAATAGTCACATACTTCTACTGCTGTTACAACTACTACTAATAATATTAACAATACAGTGAACATAATCATTATCATATTTTTTATTATTAAAAACAAAATATCAAATAATACTGAAGAGGGGAAAAAATAATACTGATCTAAATATGTTGTGTTTTTATTTTTAGACAGTATGTGTTTAGCAAAACACGTACTGTCTAAAAATAAAAACACAACATATTTAGATCAGTATTATTTTTTCCCCTCTTCAGTATTATTTGATATTTTGTTTTTAATAATAAAAAATATGATAATGATTATGTTCACTGTATTGTTAATATTATTATTGTTTTATTATTTATTGTTAATATTTAATTTAATGTTAATTTATTATTATTTATTGTTAATATTATTAGTGTATTATTAGTGTAATTATTATTGTTATTATTATGTATTCAATTATTTATTTGGCATGTGGTGCTTTTTGTATTGTCTAGAACATACATAAGATGAGCATATTATAGCAGCAAAATAGAAGCACAATCATTTGAATGCAGCAAAACTTTAGCTGCATTCAAATGATTGTGCTTCTATTTTGCTGCTATAATATGCTCATCTTATGTATGTTCTAGACAATACAAAAAGCACCACATGCCAAATAAATAATTGAATACATAATAATAACAATAATAATAAATGCTTCCAATGTTATAGTGTTGTTTGTATTTGGTTGCATTCACTGCATGAATATATTTGATTGACAATTTGACTGACAGTGTTTTGGCATATTTAACATTTATCCTCCAAAATAAATCAACTGTTTTGGTTTAAGATTGTGCAAGCCTTCAAATTTTCTCACTGAACATTTCTCCTTCACATTTTTCACCTGTAGGCATGTGACAAGATTTAACATGATATTGCTCAACCTACCTCTGTAAAGTCAGCTAACAACTTATTAAAATGCACCAGAATTCAGCAAAGAACATGTATGATAATAAAAAACTTCTGGGGGAGGACCCCCAGACCCCCCACTAATCATTTCCTTCAAACCAATGTACAACAACCTGTACAATCTGTTACACTGGCCAACCAATCTACATTCAAACTGCCATAATGTGTAGGGGGGCACTACAAGACACACATAGGCCTACAACACACAGATAAGGTGTATATCTCTGTGCAATATGATATGGTTATCAAATTAGAGGGTTATTTTCCAAAAAGTATATTGGGGCAGGGCGGCGGGGGCAGGGGCGGGTACGAGGCAGAGCCCCCCCACATAACCAATCCCAATTTAACCCCTGCGCGTTAGCATTGCAATAACAGACTCGGTAATGTTATGATAATCAAATAATCAGTTCTTTTGAACTGAACAATGTCGTAAAATTAGATTTAGCAAGATGTCAACATTACAACTGGTAATATGTCGTGACACCAACACCAGGTCCTGATATGTTCTGATTTTAGCAGGATAAGGCTATGATTAGCAGAGTTACATAGCTAGCAATAGCCTTCTGTGGTAAATTTAGCAAGCTAAATAAGTTAGCATTGACATGTGTCATGGCTGTCGATGTTTAAAGATGGTTAGTTATTATCCCCTGCCCAAACTTCGTTTGGGCGGGGGATATAGAAACGTGTTCCGTCCGTCCGTCTGTCCAGTCACGTTTTCATTTCTGGGCCATAGCTTTAAAACTACTGAGATATCTTCATGAAACTTTGTATACATATCAAGCAACATGTGAACTGGTGCCTTTTGCTATTATGGATTTTTGAAAAAAAAAAAAGTATTTTTCAAATTTTTACATAGAAAATTAATTTTCTAAGAGCAGCATTCGTTTCCGGAGCATATATCCAAAACTATTCATGATACGGATTTGAAACTTGGTATACATGTTAACAAAGTGATGCAGATGTGCCTTTTCATACAAAGAAATTTGAGAAATTAAAAAATTTCATGTTTCCATGGAAACAATTTCAGACTTAGTCTCTCAGGTTAGTCTTAGGGGTAGGTTTTGTTTTCGGAGCAGAACTTGAAAACTGAGTAGTTTGGTCTTGAAAGTTGGTATATGTGTTGATTAAGTAATGTATAGGTATGTGCCTTTTGATACTAAGAAATATGAGAAATTTAAATTTTTAGCTCACCTGGACCAAAGGTCCGGTGGGTTTATGCCATGGGCTGCTGAGGTCAGTGTAAAGAGGTCGGGTTGGTTTCCTGCAGCACAACTTGAAAAATGTGACAAACAATATCTTGAAACTTGGTATATAGTTGGTAGATAGGGCGGGGGATATAGATGACTCAGTCTTCTTGTTTTATCTGTGATAGAAACACTTTTTGTCTTTAAATTTTTGGTATTCTGTAACTCCTTGTCAGTTATAGGTGAAGCGAATCAAGTTTGCTCTTGACATGTTAGCATTATAAACCAGACCATAGATGATGATAAATATTCACAAAAAGGAAACAGTTTACGGTATTGAATGTTTGACTTGGTGTGTGTATGCGTGTGTGATGCTTATTTAAGTTGGATGTGTTGTTCGGGAACCTTCCGGAAATGCTGGAGTTCCAGGTGGAGTTTTTGCGCACACTGGAGGATGGAACACGACTCGTCCCTGACCTTGAGAAACTGGAGCGAGTCGATCAGTTTAAGGTGAGAAAAAAAGACTTGTTATAGAGTCTTATCAGGTTATAACTTATCAGGTTATAGAGCGACAGCTGAGTAAGTTCCAGGACGGCATCATGGCTGATGATCCCCATCAGTCAGCTTGGTGTGGGTTTTTATCCCCCAATCAGACTGAACAGAGGTTAAATTTGTTGCGTATTTACTTAGATAGCAATATCTAATATCTTCTTTTGTTCTTATGAGTAATATTGCCCATATAGTCCAATCCCACAGAAGAGCTACTGTTTTCAAACTGCTGAAAAAGTTAATGCTGGCTAAAACAGAAAGGTGTCAGCATTAACTTTTTCAGCAGTTTGTGCAACAGTAGCTCTTCTGTTCTTCTGGATTGGACCATATGGGCTAGCCTTCGTGCCCCATGTGAATCAGTGAACCTTCAACGCCCATGACCCTGTCACCGGTTCACTGGTTGTCCTTCCTTGGACCACTTTTGGTAGGTACTAACCACTGCATACCAGGAACAACCCACAAGATGTGCCATTTTGGAGATGTTCAGACTCCGTCATCTAGCCATCACAATTTGGCCCTTGTCAAAGTCGCTCAGATCCTTACGCTTGCCCGTTTTTCCTGCTTCCAACACATCAACTTCAAGAACTGACTGTTCTCTTGCTGCCTCATATATCCCACCCCTTGACAGGTGCCACTGTCATGAGATAATCAATGTTATTCTCTTCACCTGTCAGTGGTCATGATGTTACAGCTGATCAGTGTATTTGTAAATGCTACAATTGTATTGGTTGATGTAAATTGGAAAAACATCAGGAAGCATAAATAGCACAACTCCAGTTTTGCTTTTACATAATCTCTTTAACCCAGCAGGATGGAAGCTAGCTAGCTAATTCTGCTATAACATTCCATTAAAATGACATGTTGTTAGTAGGAAATGTGGATTAACATTGAGTATGAGCTTAAAAAAAACAAAGACTTGCGCTGTGTCCGAAATCACTCACTACTCACTATATAGCGAGTTCACCATTTTGTAGTGCTGTCTGAATGTATAGTGAGAATTATTACACCCTATATAATGGACTCATAGTATCCCACAATGCACCGTGAAAAGTAATGTACAACCGATGGTCACTAACCAAACAATATATAGCATCATGCATTGCGGTCACGCTGAAAGAAAAATGGCAGACAACAGAATAAAAGTGTGCAGAGCGAGGAATTAATCAAAAGCCTCAAATGTGATTGAATAAAAGGCAGCGGCCAAGAAGAAAGAAAGTATTCAGCCTTGATTTAAAAGAACCGAAAGATGCAGCAGACACAAAGTACTTTGTACTGATTAATGTGGGAAACGCGCTCAGTATAATCTGGATTGATCACAAAAATACATGCATGTGTTTTATTATTTTGAAAACCCACCAGCCGACTGATCTGGCTCGTTTTAATTGTGCGACAGTAATGACGTAAACAACGGCGCGGTGGAGTAGTGTCCGAAAGTGGTTTTTTTTTCTTCATTTTACCAATGACCTCACTATATAGTCCTCTATATAGAATTCCCTATATAGTGAGTAGGGAGTAGTGAATGAATGAGTGATTTCAGACACAGCCATGGTATTACAAGCGTTCTTCGTAGGACCCGAGTGCACAGTATACCGTATAACCACCTCTTTCTCTTTCTATCACTCTGTCTGTGGCTTTTCCAGAAAGTGCTCTTCTCTCTCGGTGGTTCATTCCTTTATTACGCCGATCGCTTTAAGATCTACAGCGCATTCTGTGCAAGTCACACGAAAGTCCCCAAAGTCCTGGTGAAAGGTAATCGCTCTCAGTCCTTCTCTCTGTCTTATTTGACTAGAAAGACTGCTAAGAACATATAGAAAACAGCTGATGCTGGTGAAATACCATGTTTACTGTGTAAATTGTGAGGCTTATTGTGTACGTAAGTTGACAGCGTAGTCAAATCTGGTAGCACACTCATACTGCACTTGGTTTATCCATCGACTCATTTGTCACGTTTTGGTAACGCTGATTTTGTTCATACTCACGTGTGTGTGTTGAAGAAAATTGCCAGTCAGACATTGCTTACCAAGCACATTCACCACATTTACACGGCTAGTTATCGCCCCAGCATATAATGTGTGTGTGTGTGTGTGTGGGGGGGGGGGGGGGTATAGCTATCGCTCTGTCCATCTGTCCATCCGTCTGTCTGTCCGTCTATAAACGTTTTAGTTTCTGGGGCATAACTCAAAAACTATTAGGAATTTTTTCACGAAACCTGACAGTTATGTTAAGTGACTAGAGAAGTTGTGCCTTTTGACATTTTGGGATTTCTGTGATTTTTTATTTTTTCCGTATTTCCATGGCAACCAATTCAACTTAGGAAAATTTGGAGTGGGGTTTCATGTGGGGGCCGGGGGGATACGGTATGTCATCTCCTGATGACTCCTGTTTTTTTACATTTAGCGACACTTTGAAAAATCTACGAAAGCTCACAGAGAGACAAAAACTGCTAACTACTAAAGGGTGCCATTACTTTTGTCCTACTCGAAAGGCTAGTTTTATTTGTGTTCATTTACGGATCATTTTCTGTCAAGGAATTAATATGAAATGATCGAGTTGCAAAAAAAAGGCTTCATTAAATTAGTTTTTACTTGAAATTAATGAGTGATTTTATACTATTTGTGTATAAAATCATGAGATTCTTGTATGGAAATTTACGTGAACATGAAATTACTTATCATTAAATTTTACGTGAAATTATTTATGATTTAAATTTATGCATATCCAAGTTTAATAAATGAAGCCCAGTGTGTGGCTTGTTGACATCCTGACTTTGTGTGTGTGTGTGTTTGTCCAGCAAAGACGGACCCAGACTTTAAGGCGTTCCTGGACGAGAGGAACCCGAAGCAGCAGCACTCGTCCACGCTCGAGTCATATCTGATTAAACCCATCCAGAGAGTACTGAAGTATCCTCTGCTGCTGCGTGAGCTTTACACACTCACCGACCCCGAGAGTGAAGAGCACTACCACCTGGATGGTAACTGTGTGTGTGTGTGTGTGTGTGTTTGAGAGAGAGAGTTGTTTTAAGATGCATTTGTTATTGTGCATATACAGTATATTTGGATCCCAAAAGTGCTGGAATCTCAAACTGTGTGTGTGTGTGTGTGTGTGTGTGTGTGTGTGTGTGTGTGTGTGTGTGTGTGTGCGTGCAGTGGCAGTAAAGGCCATGAATAAAGTAGCTAGCCACATTAATGAGATGCAGAAGCTCCATGAGGAATTTGGCGCTGTGTTCGACCAACTCATCGCAGAACAGACCGGCAACAAGAAAGAGGTGTGTGTGTGTGTGGGTGTGTGTGTATGCGACTGAAGAAAGATGAGTAACTAGACTATGTTTGTAGGTAGCTGATCTTTCCATGGGAGACCTGCTGCTCCACACCACTCTGATTTGGCTCAATCCTCCGTCCTCTCTGGGAAAATGGAAGAAGGAGCCTCAGCTCGCCACCTTCGGTAGGCCACACCCCCCTGCTCTGAGGATCGCTGTACTCTTTATCCATTTATAGTTACGTTTATTGTTGTGGAAGGTCCACAAAATAGGTTAGTTCAAACTGTAAACTTTGGATTACAGTTTGAAGAGCTCGCAGAGGAAAATAATCAAGTCTGCTTTGGGTAGCTCTGCATCACACCAGCCCATGGTTGATTATTTTCCTCGAAAAGTACACCACCAAGTGTGTTGTTCGTGTAAACTGCTCTTTGATGATTTCATTAATGGGGTTTCGTTCTCTTCTTGCTTGTAGTGTTTAAAACAGCTGTTGTTTTTGTCTGCAAAGATAGCTCCAAACAAAAGAAGAAAATGGTGAGTCATTCCTGTCTGTCTTTCTCTCTCTTGCTCTCTCTTCTCTCTCTCTCTCTCTGTCTGTCTGTCCCCCCCTCTCTCTGTGTCTGTCTTTCTCTCTCTCTGTGTCTGTCTGCCTCTCTCTCTGTCTTTCTCTCTCTTTCTCTTTGTCTGTCTTTCTCTCTCTCTGTCTGTCTGCCTGTCTCTCTGTCAGTCTCTCTCTCTGTCTGTCTTTCTTTTTCTCTCTCTGTCTGTCTATTTCTCTCTGTCTGTCTTTCTATCTCTGTCGGTCTCTCTCTCTCTCTCTTTTTCTGTCAGCCTCTCTCTCTGTCTGTCTGTCTTTCTTTCTCGCTTTGTCTGTCTGTCTCTGTTGGTCTCTCTCTGTCTGTTTCTCTCTCTCTCTCTCTCTCTCTCTCTCTCTGCACTGCATGCTGGGAGATTGGTGGTGAAGGGTGTGGTGAGTTTTGGCTGAGAGTTTGCAACTTTCTTTTCTAACTTTTCTATTGTTTTTTTCTTGTGATATTTATTATCTGATTATCTTGCAGTTGTTGGTAGTGTGGTTTAGTGTGTGTGTGTGTTTGTTGGCTGTTTCGGCGGGGATGGCGTCCTCCGGGATGCCGCCCCTGTCCTTGAAACATGGGGTAAGGGTGGTGCCACAACCTACGGTTCCGGTGGAGCAGGTGCTGCTCGCGCTCGGAGAACAAGTGGGTTATGGAAACATCGTGTGTGTTTCCCGCATGAAGAAAGCTGTAGTGGTGTTTATGAAACATCAGGAGCTTGTTACTAAGTTTCCCTGCTGGTGGTGCCTTCCATCCGGTTGACCATATCCGGAGTCCCCCCGTTTATTCCCAACGAGGCGCTGGAGCGAGAACTGAAGTGCTTTGGGAAGTTTGCGAGCGGAATCCAGACAGTGAGTTTGGGCTGTAAAAATGATAAATTGAAGCATGTTCGGTCTCTACGGAGACAAGTGTTCATGTTTTTGAATTCACCGACTCTGGATGTTTCCTTCAGTGCTAAACATGAGGAAAGGTTTTACACGGTGTATGCGAGCTCGGGGAGCATGAAATGTTTTGAACGTGGAGATGTGGGTCACAAGCGGTTCGCTTATCCCCACAGACAGCGTGTAGCAGGGCTGGCTGCTGCCACTGGAACTGTTAGTGAGGAAAGAGGTAGCAGTGTAACTGACAGCAAGGAGGGGGGCAGCGGTGTGGCTGTTGTAACTGACGGTGGGGAGGGGGGCATCGGTGTGACTGTGGTGACTGACAGCAGGGAGGGGGGCAGTGGTGTGGCTGTTGTAACTGACAGTGGGGAAGGGGGCAGTAGTGTGACTGTGGTGACTGACAGCGGGGAGGGGGGCAATGGTGTGGCTGTTGTAACTGACGGTGGGGAAGGGGCAGCGGTGTGGCTGTTGTGACTGACGGTGGAGAGGGGGGCAGCAGTGTGACTGTGGTGACTGACAGCGGGGAGGGGGGCAGCAGTGTGGCTGTTGTGATGGACGGTGGGGAGGGGGGCAGCAGTGTGGCTGTTGTGATGGACGGTAGGGAGGGGGCAGAGGTGTGGCTGCGATGACTGGCAGCGGGGAGGGGGGCAGCAGTGTGGCTGTTGTGATGGACGGTGGGGAGGGGGGCAGCAGTGTGGCTGTTGTGATGGACGGTAGGGAGGGGCAGAGGTGTGGCTGCTGTGATTGATGGTGGGGAGGGGGGCAGCAGTGTGGCTGCTGTGATGGACGGTGGGGAGGGGGGCAGCAGTGTGGCTGTTGTGACGGATGGTGGGGAGGGGGGCAGCAGTGTGGCTGCTGTGACTGGCAGCGGGGAGGGGACAGAGGTGTGACTGTGATGACTGGCAGCGGGGAGGGGGGCAGCAGTGTGGCTGTTGTGATGGACGGTGGGGAGGGGGCAGAGGTGTGGCTGCTGTGACTGATGGTGGGAAGGGGGGCAGCAGTGTGGCTGCTGTCACTGATGGTGGGAAGGGGGGCAGCAGTGTGGCTGTTGTGACGGACGGTGGGGAGGGGGGCAGCAGTGTGGCTGCTGTGACTGGCAGTGGGGAGGGGGGCAGTGGTGTGGCTGCTGTGACTGGCGGCGGGGAGGGGGGCAGCAGTGTGGCTGTTGTAACTGACAGTGGGGAGGAGGGCAGCAGTGTGGCTGCTGTGACTGGCAGTGGGGAGGGGGGCAGTGGTGTGGCTGTTGTAACTGACAGTGGGGAGGAGGGCAGCGGTGTGACTGCGATGACTGGCAGTGGGGAGGGGGGCAGCAATGTGGCTGTTGTGACGGACGGTGGGGAGGGGGCAGCGGTGTGGCTGCTGTGACTGATGGTGGGGAGGGGGGCAGCGTTGTGGCTGCTGTGATGGACAGTGGGGAGGGGGGCAGCAGTGTGGCTGTTGTAACTGACAGTGGGGAGGAGGGCAGCGATGTGACTGCGATGACTGGCAGTGGGGAGGGGGGCAGCAATGTGGCTGTTGTGACGGACGGTGGGGAGGGGGCAGCGGTGTGGCTGCTGTGACTGATGGTGGGGAGGGGGGCAGCGTTGTGGCTGCTGTGATGGACAGTGGGGAGGGGGGCAGCAGTGTGGCTGTTGTGACGGACGGTGGGGAGGGGGGCAGCAGTGTGGCTGCTGTGACTGGCAGCGGGGAGGGGGGCAGAGGTGTGACTGCGATGACTGGCAGCGGGGAGGGGGGCAGCAGTGTGGCTGTTGTGACGAACGGTGGGGAGGGGGCAGAGGTGTGGCTGCTGTGACTGATGGTGGGGAGGGGGGCAGCAGTGTGGCTTCTGTGATGGACGGTGGGGAGGGGGGCAGCAGTGTGGCTGTTGTGACTGATGGTGGGCAGGGGGGCAGCAGTGTGGCTGCTGTGACTGATGGTGGGGAGGGGGGCAGCAGTGTGGCTGTTGTGAAGAATGGTGGGGAGGGGGGCAGCAGTGTGGCTGCTGTGATTGGCAGTGGGGAGGGGGCAGCAGTGTGGTTGCTGTGACTGGCAGTGGGGAGGGGGGCAGCAGTGTGACTGTTGTGATGGATGGTGGGGAGGGGGGCAGCAGTGTGGCTGTTGTGACGGACGGTGGGTAGGTGGGCAGCAGTGTGGCTGCTGTGACTGGCAGCGGGGAGGAGGGCAGCAGTGCGGCTGTTGTGACTGACGGTGGAGACGGGGGCAGCGGTGCGACTGTTGTAATGGCAGCGGGGAGGGGGCAGCAGTGCGGCTGTTGTGACTGACGGTGGGGACGGGGGCAGCAGTACGACTGTTGTGAATGACGGTGGGGAGGGAGGCAGCAGTGTGGCTGTTGTGATGGACAGCGGGGGGGGGCAGTAGTGTGGCTGCTGTGACTGGCAGTGGGGAACAGGGCAACAGTGTGGCTACTGTGACTGGCAGCGGGGAGGAGGGCAGCAGTGTGGCTGCTGTGACTGGCAGCAGGGAGGGGGCAGCAGTGTGACTGCTGTGACTGGCAGCAGGGAGGGGAGCTGCGGTGTGACTGTGGTGACTGGCAGCGGGGAGGGGGGCAGCGGTGTGGCTGCTGTGACTGATGGTGGGGAACGGGGCAGCAGTGTGGCTGCTGTGACTGACGGTGGGGAACGGGGCAGCAGTGGCGATGTTGTGACGGATGGTGGGGAGGGGGGCAGCAGTGTGGCTGTTGTGACAGATGGTGGGGAGGGGGGCAGCGGTGTGGCTGCTGTGACTGATGGTGGGGAGGGGGACAGCGGTGTGGCTGCTGTGATGGATGGTGGGGAGGGGGGCAGCAGTGGGGATGTTGTGACGGATGGTGGGGAGGGGGGCAGCAGTGGGGATGTTGTGACGGATGGTGGGGAGGGGGGCAGCAGTGGGGATGTTGTGACGGATGGTGGGGAGGGGGGCAGCAGTGGGGATGTTGTGACGGATGGTGGGGAGGGGGGCAGCAGTGGGGATGTTGTGACGGATGGTGGGGAGGGGGGCAGCAGTGGGGATGTTGTGACGGATGGTGGGGAGGGGGGCAGCAGTGGGGATGTTGTGACGGATGGTGGGGAGGGGGGCAGCAGTGGGGATGTTGTGACGGATGGTGGGGAGGGGGGCAGCAGTGGGGATGTTGTGACGGATGGTGGGGAGGGGGGCAGCAGTGGGGATGTTGTGACAGATGGTGGGGAGGGGGGCAGCAGTGGGGATGTTGTGACGGACGGTGGGGAGGGGGGCAGCAATGGGGATGTTGTGACGGACGGTGGGGAGGGGGGCAGCGGTGTGGCTGTTGTGACGGACGGTGGGGAAGGGGCAGTGGTGTGACTGCGGTGAATGATGGTGAGGAGGGGGGCAGCAGTGTGGCTACTGTGATGGACGGTGGGGAGGTCAACAGCGGTTGGCTAACATCATCTGAATCTGCTCAGCCCGCTCAAGTTGAGTCCGAAAGCTCCGTGCCTAGAACTATGGATGCCGGTAGGTAGTAGCGTTTCTGCGGAGATGGTGGTGGCTAAACAAAGCAGGACGGAGCAGGGGGAGGTTGGTATGGGGAGAGCTGTGCAGGATGCAGAGTGTTCAGTTTTACACGAGGCTGATTTACTGAACGTCAGACCCGACAGTGAGACAGAGGAGGTGATGAAGTCGGATGGTTGTTATGGTAACAGTGTGACTGACATGGAGTATAACTCTGACAGCGCTTCTGTAGCTGACAGCATTTCTCAGAGTGAGGAGCTGTACTCACTAGAAGAGATCAGTAGCTTTTTGGATGAGACCTTTGGTAAAAAAAAGTGAATGTTAAAGATTATTTTCTCGATGTTGAAAAGTTTATTAAATCAGTTTACCACTCTTCAAAGAGCTGTTGACACAGACTTATTGGATGGAAAGAAATGTTATCATTTAAAGAACCATGTCATTGGTCTGAGGAGAGGTCTAAAAGAATCCAAAAGTAGAATGGTAAAGAAAATGAAACGCATAAAATGAAAGTTTCCAATGACTGCACAACACCGGGTGTTTCATCTCTGCTGGTTCTTTCTGTCTGGTTCTTTACTGCTCTGTCTCTCATCTCCTTTCATTCAGGGTTTAAGAGTAGCCTCTTTAAATATAAATGGGGGAAGAGATGCACAGAAAAGAGCTTTATTAACTGAAGTAATCAGGCAAAAAAGATTAGATTTTATTTTACTCCAGGAAACACACAGTGATGATTTAAATGAAGCGGACTGGGGTCTGTGGTGGGAAGGGCAGTATGTTCTTAGCCATGGGATGAATTTTAGTGCAGGTGTTGCTATTTTATTTTCTCCTTATTTAGATATATACATTATGTCCAGTACAGAGTTAGTGAAAGGCAGAGTTCTCATGGTAAAGGCTGAAATACAGGATTTTACCTTTAGTTTTATTAATGTTTATGCACCAAACCAGGGCTCTGAGTGTGAAGAAGTGTTTAACTTATTAAAGGGAAAATTAAATCGTAATGATCCAGGGGAGTGTGTTTTAATGGGGGGAGACTGGAACTGTTGCACAGATTTTACTTTAGACAGAACTGGAGAGGAGCCGCACATTCAGTCCTCCTCCATTTTATCTAATGTTTTAAAGGAACAGTCCACCGTACTTCCATAATGAAATATGCTCTTATCTGAATTGAGATGAGCTGCTCCGTACCTGTCCGAGCTTTGTGCGACCTCCCAGTCAGTCAGACGCAGTCTGACGCGCTGTCACTCCTGTTAGCAATGTAGCTAGGCTCAGTATGGCCAATGGTATTTTTTGGGGCTGTAGTTAGATGCGACCAAACTCTTCCGCGTTTTTCCTGTTTACATAGGTTTATATGACCAGTGATATGAAACAAGTTCAGTTACACAAATTGAAACGTAGCGATTTTCTATGCTATGGAAAGTCTGCACTATAATGACAGGCGTACTAACACCTTCTGCGCGCTTCGGCAGCGCATTGATACGGAGCTCAGATATCAATGCGCTGCCGAAGCGCGCAGAAGGTGTTAGTATGCCTGTCATTATAGTGCGGACTTTCCATAGCATAGAAAATCGCTACGTTTCAATTTGTGTAACTGAACTTGTTTCATATCACTGGTCATATAAACCTATGTAAACAGGAAAAACGCGGAAGAGTTTGGTCGCATCTAACTACAGCCCCAAAAAATACCATTGGCCATACTGAGCCTAGCTACATTGCTAACAGGAGTGACAGCGCGTCAGACTGCGTCTGACTGACTGGGAGGTCGCACAAAGCTCGGACAGGTACGGAGCAGCTCATCTCAATTCAGATAAGAGCATATTTCATTATGGAAGTACGGTGGACTGTTCCTTTAAAGAAGGCTGATGTGGTTGATGTGTGGAGGATGAAGCACCCTTCAGTCCAACAGTACACTTGGGTTAAGATATCCGATGGCAGAGTCAGTGCAGCAAGATTGGACAGATTTTATATTTCTGCTACTTTTACCCCAAGAGTTATTGACTGTCAAATCTCTCCTGTTGCTTTTACAGACCATCATTTAGTTTTAATGGAGCTTTTTTTTATCTCCCACTGGAAAACCAAAGTCCTTTTGACATTTTAATGTTATTACATGATTTTAATTTTTGTGAAAAATTGAAACTATTTTGGACCTACTGGAGATCTGGGAAAGACACCTTTTCTTCACTTACTCAGTGGTGGGAGGTAGGAAAGGCTCGAATTAGAGTTTTCTGTCAGCAGTACTCATCCCATTCCACAACTAAAATCAAGAGAGCTGTCCAGAAACTGGAAAAAGAAATAAGGGACTTGGAAAATCTCTCTATTTCACAGACGGATCGGCAAAAACATGATGAACTGAACTTCAAAACTCAGCTCTCTCCTGCAGGACAGAGCTGAAGGAGCATTAGTCCGAGCACGTTTTACCAAACTGCAAGATATGGATGCACCAACATCCTTCTTTTTTAATCTGGAAAAATCTGCTGTTCAGAAGAAACAAACAGTCTTTCTTCGTCTCCCTGATGGAAACATCACCACGGACCCAGCTGAGATGAGGAAGCTTGCAGTGGACTTTTATACAGAACTGTTCAGTGTAGACAACTGCGATATGAACTCGACTGCAGAGCTTCTGCAGGGGCTTCCTCAACTGAGCTCAGAGGACCAAGATCAACTGAACACAGATATCACTTTGGATGAACTGACTGCTGCGGTGTCTCAGATGGCACCAGGCGAGGCTCCAGGGCTAAATGGTCTTCCTTCAGACTTTTTTAAACACTTCTGGGCAATACTGGGACAAGGCCTTTTAGACGTTTTTAAAGAGTGTTTTAAAAAAAGGAAGACTTCCGGTTTCCTGTAGGCAAGCAGTCCTCTCACTGCTGCCTAAGAAGGGAAACCTAGCCTTGCTAAAGAACTGGAGACCTGTAGCTCTTTTATGTACAGACTATAAAATCCTTTCAAAGGTTTTATCAAATAGATTTTAAAATTTTATTGAGTTATTAATTGGTGCCTTGTCCAGGGTGTACCCCGCCTTTCGCCCGTAGTCAGCTGGGATAGGCTCCAGCTTGCCTGCGACCCTGTAGAAGGATAAAGCGGCTAGAGATAATGAGATGAGATGAGATGAGATGAGATGAGATGAGATTTTAAAATTTTATTGAGTTATTAATTGGTGCCTTGTCCAGGGTGTACCCCGCCTTTCGCCCGTAGTCAGCTGGGATAGGCTCCAGCTTGCCTGCGACCCTGTAGAACAGGATAAAGCGGCTAGAGATAATGAGATGAGATGAGATTAATTGGTGCAGATCAATCTCATTGTATCCCGGACAGATCAATGTTTGATCATTTATTTTTAATACGAGATGTATTTGATGTCTGTAAGTTATATAAGGAGGCGAGGTGGCCAAGTGGTTAGAGCGCTTGACCGCCAAGCAAACGGTCCCCGGTTCGAGCCTCGCCTTGGACGGTGATCTGGGGCTCGCCTCCTGTCCACCCAGCAGTGAATGGGGACCTGGTGGAAACACTGGGGAAGTTAAAGGTGGCGAGGAAAGGAACTGGCTACCCTACCTCACCATGCCAACGGCCTACAGAGTGTGCTCTCTAACAGGCACTCCCCAATGTACGTACGAAAATGTATATGGGACTCTTTGACTTTTGAAGTTATATAATGTTAATGTTGGTATCATATCCAGTGATCAAGAAAAGGCTTTTGATCGTGTAGATCATGGTTTTCTCTTTTCTACTCTGCAGGCATTTGGAATTGGGGGGAGTTTTTTTTATCTTGGGTAAAACTGCTATACAATCAGGCTTGCTGTTTAGTGAAGGTGGGCGGAGGGTTGAGCTGCCCTGTGCCAGTTAGGAGAGGGATCAGGCAGGGCTGCCTCATCTCAGGGCAGCTCTACAGTATTGCTATTGAACCTCTCCTATGTAGGCTGAGGAGTAGAATACAGGGCTTATATTTCCCAGAGCTGGCTCAGAGCCACTCTGTAGCTGTATCAGCTTATGCAGATGATGTCAGTGTTTTTATCCAAGATCAGAGAGATACCCAGGAACTTAAAGAAAGCCTGGCAGTGTATGAAAAAGCTTCTTCTGGTAAAGTAAACTGGGACAAATGTGAAGCCTGCTTGATAGGTCAGTGGAGCGTAAGAGACATCCCTGATCTTCCTGGGAACCTAAGGTGGGGGAAAAGAGGTATCAGAGTTCTAGGAGTGTACCTACGGTATGAGGACTTTCAAAAGCAGAACTGGGAGGGAGTGCTGGAGAAAGTGGATGCCAAGTTGTCTAAATGGAAATGGTTGCTTCCACAGCTGTCCTACAGGGGAAGAGTTCTGATAGGTAATAACCTGGTTGCCTCCTCTCTTTGGCATAGACTGATCATCTTAGTGCCACCACCAGGCCTTGTGAAAGACGTACAGCAGCTGTTGGTGAACTTCTTCTGGTCAGGTCAACATTGGCTGAAGGCACCAGTTCTCTACTTCCCTGTAGCAGAGGGAGGGCACGATCTTATGGACATCCTATCAAGAATCGCTGCCTTCAGACTGCAGATGGCATGGAGGCTACTATATGGTTGTGGTTACTGCTGGCTGACCTCTGCTCAGCTGCTTCTGAGGAAGGCTGGCCGGCTGGGACTGGGCAAACAGCTGTTTCTCCTAAGATCCACTGAAATTGACCTGATTGGAATAACGCCTTTTTATAACTCAGTGCTTGAAGCATGGAGAACATTCAAGATCACATGGACCTCTGACCCCAGACCTGGAATGTGGATCTTTGAGGAGCCACTATTCCACAATGACTTCTTCACAGCTACTACGCTTTCCTGCACATCACTAAGAACCAAGTTTGTTGAGGCTGGCGTTGTTAAACTGGACCATTTTATAAGAACATCTCCGGAAAGGCTTGGCAGAGTCATTAACATCAGGTCTTGCAGGGTGCTGAGGAGGATGGTGGAGGGGGTCTGGGAGTCCCTGACTGTACCGCTGAGGGTATACGCACAAACCCGTACCCTAATTGACCTATGGCACGAGGCTCATGAATACATCTTTCCTGCACTAAGCGTCAGGCCCGCTATTGAGGAGTGGCGAGAGGAGAGCGGGCTGCTTCTGTCCCTGAAAACACCAGTGCTGGGCAACTTCAGCTCTTGCGGGAAGAAGCAGCTCTATCACAACTGTGTGAAGGTATTGAACTTTCGCTCTCTGGCCAAAGTCAGGGAGTCGAGGTGGACCCAGGTTTTTACTTCAGACTGCATCCCTAAAGGCTGCTGGCAGATTTTATACAAGTCGCCTGTTGAAAAACAGGCAGCTGACCTCCAGTGGAGGATCATCCATGGAGCAATAGCTACAAACAGACACAGGGCTCACCTGGATCCAAGCACTGGGGAGGGATGTCCCTTTTGTAACCAACAAGAAACTTTAGAACATTTAGTGTCTCGTTGTCCTCGCTTAGTGGGTCTGTTTAGGGTACTGAAAGAGTGGGTGGAAAATTTGGGGGAGAAATTTTCTCTTCCTTTGTTTATCTTTGGGCCAAAATTCACAATCAACTAGATAAAACTCGACGCCAACGGGGTCGATGGGGATGCCTCCGCCTGGTAGACTACACGCCTTATTACAGTAGGTTGTGATTTGGGGATGGACATTTGACCTCACAGTAATCTTGACCTGGTGAAATTACTTGTAGCAGCCTTGGAGATATTGTGTTCACAAGGTTTTCGGACAGACATTTGACCTCACAGTGACCTTGACCTTAGACCTTTTCATCTCAAAATCTAATCAGTTCATGTTTGTCCCAAAGCACACAAATGGTGAAAGTTTGGTGAAATTCCTTTCATTTGCCTTGGAGATATTGTGTTCACAAGGTTTTCGGACAGACATTTGACCTCACAGTGACCTTGACTGTAGACCTTTTGATTTCAAAATCTAATCAATTTATCCTTGTCCCCAAATGCACAAATGATGAAAGTTTGGTGAAATTCCCTTCATCTGCCTTGGAGATATTGTGTTCACAAGGTTTCCGGACAGACATTTGACCTCACAGTGACCTTGACCTTAGACCTTTTGATCTCAAAATCTAATCAGTTCATGTTTGTCCCAAAGCACACAAATGGTGAAAGTTTGGTAAAATTCCTTTCATTAGCCTTTGAGATATCGCGTTCACAAGGTTTCGGGACGGATGCACGCACGGACAACCCGAAAACATAATGCCTCCTGCACCTTACGGTGGCAGAGGCATAAAAAAAGACAGACTCTGGTCTTAATTAACTTTCTGCTTGGAACTGCAAAATTAGCAATATGAAAGACCAGAAAAAAACAGATGCAAGCCCTTGGTTGGACTGATGTGGTGCAGAGCTTGAAAAGGTTCGTTACAACTCATCTCCGAGTAGAACATGCTTTATAGAGAAAGGTCCTTGTGTTTGAGTTGTAGTAATGAATGTTTACAAATGCACTTTTTTCTTTTATAGTTTTTAAGTTTTATTTTCACTAAATAAAAAAACAAATGGAACATTTAAGTAATTAAAGATGTTTCAAAAGTCAAAGTCTCTCTGTCTGTCTCTCTCTGTCTATCTCTTTCACTCTCTCGCTCTCTCTGTCCTTTTCTCTCATCTTCATCCCTCTCTTTTAGTCTAACACATAGTAATAATACAAATTATGAGGGGTGTCTCACACAAAATGTCTTTCTGTCTGTCTGTCAGGGTGGATCACAGCGTGCATCAGTATCAGGTGAGGACAGAGACCCGTTCCGTTTCCGTCACATGATCTCCACTGATGCCCTTCAAGTTCGAACCCTGACTGGAGCAGGTAACACACATATATATATGAAATACTTTTATCTAAATTGTCCTGTTTGTCTGGAATTTTTTGTGCTTCACTTAATTTTTGCTACTTTCACAACAAATTACTAAAGTATACTGGATGTACACTCAGCCGCCACTTTATTAGGAACACCTGTACATCTGCTCATTCATGAAATTAAACAGAAAGTGTGAGCTCAGTGACTGTCATGGTTGTTGGGGCCAGATGGTTTAAGTATTTCAGAATCTGCTGATCTCCTGGGATTTTCACACACAGTAGTCTCTAGACCAGGGGTTTTCAAAGTGTGGGAGAGACAGCCCCCCCTCAGAGAGCAAATAAACAACAGCGCCCCCCCCCCCCCCCCCCCTTACAATTTTTAACCCCGCCGACAGTAGTCGGAGGGGTTATTATTTTCACCTGCGTCAGTCTGTGTGTGTGTGTGTGTGTGTATCTGTCTGTCTGTCTGTCTGTGTGTCTGCAAGATATCTCAAGAACCAATGGATCGATTTGGACCAAATTTTGTACGTGTTGCCAATCACCCAGGAAGGAAACCATTAAATTTTGGAGGTCAAAGGTCAAGGTCATGGCAGAACTTCGAAATTTTCGCCCAATGTATTTTAATAGGGAAAAGGCGGGGTTTGCACTCGTTAGTGTCCCTGTCTAGTTGTTGTTGCTATACTTAATGTTCCATTCGTTTTTAAAAAAAATGGTTGTTGTACACATTTTTATTTTTTTCTTTTACACATTTTAAACATCTGTGCTTTTTGAAAACATCTTTTTTTACACATTTAAAACATATGAGCTTTATTAAAACATCTTTTTTTACACATTTTAAACATCTGTGCTTTTTTAAAACCTCTTTTTAACACATTTTAAACATCTGTGCTTTTTTAAAACATCTTTTTTTTTTACAAATTTTAAACATCTGTGCTTTTTTTAAACATCTTGTTTTACACATTTTAAACATCTGTGCTTTTTAAAACCTCTTTTTTACACATTTTAAACATCTGTGCTTTTTAAAACATCTTTTTTTTTACACATTTTAAACATCTGTGCTTTTTTAAAACATCTTTTTTTACACATTTTAAACATCTGCTTTTTTAAAACCTCTTTTTTACACATTTTAAACATCTGTGCTTTTAAAACATCTTTTTTTTACACATTTTAAACATCTGTGCTTTTTTTAAAACATCTTGTTTTACACATTTTAAACATCTGTGCTTTTTTAAAACCTCTTTTTTACACATTTTAAACATCTGTGCTTTTTAAAACCTCTTTTTTTTACACATTTTAAACATCTGTGCTTTTTTAAAAACATCTTGTTTTACACATTTTAAACATCTGTGCTTTTTTAAAACCTCTTTTTTTGCACATTTTAAACATCTGTGCTTTTTTAAAAACATCTTTTTTACACATTTTAAACATCTGTGCTTTTTTAAAACCTCTTTTTTTTTTACACATTTTAAACATCTGTGCTTTTTTAAAAACATCTTGTTTTACACATTTTAAACATCTGTGCTTTTTTAAAACCTCTTTTTTTTTTACACATTTTAAACATCTGTGCTTTTTTAAAACCTCTTTTTTTACACATTTTAAACATCTGTGCTTTTTTAAAAACATCTTGTTTTACACATTTTAAACATCTGTGCTTTTTAAAACCTCTTTTTTTTTTACACATTTTAAACATCTATGCTTTTTAAAACCTCTTTTTTTACACATTTTAAACATCTGTGCTTTTTTAAAACCTTTTTTTACACATTTTAAACATCTGTGCTTTTTTAAAACATCTTTTTTACACCTTTTAAACATCTGTGCTTTTTTTTTAAACATCTTGTTTTACACATTTTAAACATCTCATAGCATCGTTAGCTAGCACCTCTTGGCAGACAACACACTGTGGCAGTGGAGCATCTTCAGATCCAGTCCATGAAAATCCAAACTTTAAATAATCGTGGTCATACTTCCTTCTTTTTTTGCTTGGCCCAGACTCTGTCTCCTCAGTCACTGTAGCTTTAGGTACTAAAAATCGATCCATTTTGTCTCTGGCAAAGGCTAGCTGAAGTTCGCTAAATGTCCACAATAATAACTTATTCTGGTTTATTTTTCCTCACGTTGCGCCCCCCTGAAGAACTCTGGCGCCCCCTAGGCGAGGCGCACTCCACACTTTGAAAAGCCCTGCTCTAGAGTAAACAGAATGGTGTGGAAAACAAAAAACAACCACTCTGTACATCCGCAGTGAGCAGAAAAGCATCTCAGAACGCATACCGTGTCAAACCTGGGATCATGTTTTTTTCCAATTCTGATGTCTGATGTGAACATGAGCTCAAGCTCTTGACCTGTTTGTGCATGATTTTATGCATTGCACTGAGTGGCTAATCACATGAATGAGCAGGTGTATGTATGTGTTCCTATTAAAGTGGCCGGTGAGTAGGTGTGGCACAGTGTGTATTTGCCTTACAGATGGTGACAGTGCTGCAGTGTGTGAGATCATCCATGTGAAATCTGAGTCGGAAGGAAGACCAGAGAGAGTGTTTCACCTGTGCTGCAGGTCAGACCACTGGTGACCAACAGACACCTTGTTCTCACAAATGTCAAAAAAAAAAAACCTCACACACAAACTGAAATCATAAATACACACACTTAAACAGGACAATACATATAGCTCTTGCTATCTATTTCACGAGTTGATCAAGCTCTGGCTCGGATTTGCGTCTGAGGTACAGTTGATGAACTTCCTGTTTCTCTGGAGACTTTGTGGACTATGCTCAATATTTACTACATCTTCTGTTTCCTTTTTTCCATGGCTTTGTCCTGCCTTGACAATCATAGACGAGCTCTGATTAGCTCTCAGTATAGTTGTCCTGACATATTTTCTGTACAGACTGCGAATTCAACTTTGTTTTTTTTTTTTTTTTCGGAAAAAGTCCATACATTTTTATTGCAAAATTTTTTACTGTGTTAACCAAAATATTTTAGATGTTGATACAAAAAAGAACATAGTTCTGTGCAGGATATGATCCAAAATACCTCATGACCTTTAACACTGTGTACCAGATGCCAAAAAATTGACTTTCCGCCTGTTTTGGGGGTGCCCGTGTTTAGCATTGAATTTATTTGCGATGTCACACTCCGGGCGGCACGGTGGTGTAGTGGTTAGCGCTGTCGCCTCACAGCAAGAAGGTCCTGGGTTCGAGCCCCGGGGCCGGCGAGGGCCTTTCTGTGTGGAGTTTGCATGTTCTCCCCGTGTCCGCGTGGGTTTCCTCCGGGTACTCCGGTTTCCCCCACAGTCCAAAGACATGCAGGTTAGGTTAACTGGTGACTCTAAATTGACCGTAGGTGTGAATGTGAGTGTGAATGGTTGTCTGTGTCTATGTGTCAGCCCTGTGATGACCTGGCGACTTGTCCAGGGTGTACCCCACCTTTCGCCCGTAGTCAGCTGGGATAGGCTCCAGCTTGCCTGCGACCCTGTAGAACAGGATAAAGCGGCTAGAGATAATGAGATGAGATGAGATGTCACACTCCACAGTAGTGATTAATGGCTCATATGAAAGTAGACACTCTGGGCTTTAAGCATTTGCAGTTTTCATAAATATTTCTTTTCCTTTTTTTTTTAACCTAGCCTTGTTGTGCTCTCCGTTTTCTCATCTCATCTCATTATCTCTAGCCACTTTATCCTGTTCTACAGGGTCACAGGCAAGCTGGAGCCTATCCCAGCTGACTATGGGCGAAAGGCGGGGTACACCCTGGACAAGTCGCCAGGTCATCACAGGGCTGACACATAGACACAGACAACCATTCACACTCACATTCACACCTACGGTCAATTTAGAGTCACCAGTTAACCTAACCTGCATGTCTTTGGACTGTGGGGGAAACCGGAGCACCCGGAGGAAACCCACACAGACACGGGGAGAACATGCAAACTCCACACAGAAAGGCCCTCGCCGGCCACGGGGCTCGAACCCGGACCTTCTTGCTGTGAGGTGACAGCGCTAACCACTACAGCACCGTGCCGCCGCTCTCCGTTTTATGTGAATTGTTTGCCCAGTAGGAGGCTCACCCTCCTTCCATTTCCCCTCACCCTGCTCATCAGCAGCTAAACACAGTCGTGGTACTCTGGATGCAGAAACCCAACAGAGTCCTGACTGATCTTTTCACAGATGTGTGGTGATAAAATAATTAATTTGTTAGCACCGATTGGAAATGTCTAAGAAGACGATTTCAGACGCCAGTGTACTGTGGAAAAGGGTTAACTCCCTGACTCACGACACTGTTGAATGCAAAGTCACAAGTCCACAAACAGACGCCAAATCGAGGAGCCTCGACTGTTCAGATGGTTGAATACATGGCATGAATATTTAATATTCTGGTTAGACTGCATCATCTACTGATTGATTCATCCTGTTGGCAAACTAGGGGTCTGAGGTTGGAAGAGCTATATCAAATGCCATAAATGTAAATGCAGTGCTTTTCAGGAATTTTGAAGAACACCCCCTACATTCAGTGGTGTCACTAATTGCAGAGTGTTCTTGTTGAAACTGATCCATATCTCAGCTATTTTATGGGAATATACCAACAATTTGAAACGTTTCCCAGATAAAGATATTGCACCTGCTGACCTGGAGTTACTACAGCTGGGATTCATTCATTCATTCATTCATTCATTCATTTTCCTCCTGTTTTTCCTGGAGGGGGTTGAAGCAGCAGCAGGCACATACAGGTCTAGTCTCTCAGTCCTGCCTGCCCCCCCAGCAGGCATTAAACCAGACCACCTCAGCAGGTCGTGAACACGCATGATCACCACCTGTGTCACCATTTCAGATTAAATCTGGCACCAGGCACTCACCTGTGGACACTACCCCCAGGCCTGGCTCTAGGGATGGGTCCTGGCAACCCTAATAGAAACAGGTCACACTTGGACTTTTTTGGACCATTCATGGGCATATTTAGGATCACCCCTTTATCGACTTCTTCCCTCAGATCTATTCACTATGGGTAGAGGTTATGTGAGTTACATAGGTGTCCCAGGCACTCACCTGTGGACCCTACCCCCAGGCCTGGCTTCAGGGGTGTGTCCTGGTATCCCTAATCCAAGAAGGTTGCACTTAGTCTTTTTTGTACCTTTCATGGGGGTCTTTAGGATTGCTCACTGTCTGACTTCTCCCTTCATATCCATTCACCATAGAGGGAGCATTAAGCCCCTGGTCACATAGTCCTGAGATATACCAGCCTTTTGGTGGTCATCTCAATGAAAATGATGGTGGAGACAATGCAACATGCAGGTTGAAACATGCAGGTACTTATTGATCATCTCCTGATCTTCTTTGCTTGCTGTTGATACTCAACACATCTTGGATGAGACAGTGAGTGGATGAGTCCACATAGTAACAAGCAGCTTGTAATGATTCCCAGTCTGTGATGCTCAAACAGTTTTGGAACATCCTAACTTTCTCAAACGGCCACATTTTGGCTGTAGTCCTGGTTGGTTGGACTCTTCATCTGTCTATATTTGGATGCCATCTGTGTCAATGCATGGTCACTTTGTTGAGGTTAGCACAAAGGAAGGAACAGAAGTAATTCCTTTGGTAGCAGATCATTTGGATTTGAGTAAGTAATGGCTGTGAAGACAGAAAGTAAAATTGGCCATAAATTTAAAAAATCGAGTTTAGCGATTGGATATCAGTGGTTATATCTGTTCAGCCAATCACATGGTCTAACTTGCAGAGGAATGCTCAGTAGTAATGACATGAAAATTTGGGCAAGTATGTACCCTATTGGTGTAGTGGCACCAGTATGATGTTGGAAAATTGGACCCCTAAAGCATCTTAGCACAACATTTATGAGATGCTACAGTGTTGTAAATGTGGTCTGTACATTTTAAGACTCTGATTAAAAGTGAACCAAGATCTGAATCTTCCTGATTTTTGTCCTGCCTTTTACTTGTCCCATCTCTTTAGTTCTCCCGAAAGCAAGAAGGACTTCCTGAAGACCGTGCACTCCATTTTAAGAGACAAACAGAGACGGCAGTTGATGAAGACAGAAAGTCTTCCTCCCAGCCAGCAGTATGTGCCCTTTGGAGGGAAGCGTCTGTCTGCTCTGAAAGGAGCTAGACCCACTATGAACCGAGCAGGTACACACACTCGTGCTAATCTCACCTGGCAGACTCACTCTTAGATTCATCTGCTAAAATTACCTGCTAATTTGCTTTCCGTTTGTGCGCAGCCTCTGCTCCAACACGTACTTTGGGTCGGCGCAAGCTAGTGCGAAACCGCTTCACCATTGACACGGACATTGTGTTCGACACGGACGCCGACGCTGACTCGCCAGACTCCCAGACCTCCCTGCAGCCAGGCGACACAGACCGCTGGGTTGAGGAGCAGTTCGACCTGCAGCGCTACGAGGAGCAAGAGCAAGCAAAAGAGATGGATTTACTGAGCGATCAGGATGGGGATGGGGATGGCGACGATGAAGACCTCAGCCAGGAGCTAGAAGGACCTGTGTCGGCTATGTCACTGGAGGACGAGGAAGAGGACACTAAAGCTGAAGGCAAAGGCAGAAAATCCCAGCATGCTTTGAAGCTGTCTGATCTTGGGAAGCAGTGTGCCATGTCCGTAGCTAGCGTAGACGAGCAGTCCGTTATTGCCGATGAGGATGTGTGGGTGCGACGGGAGATGAGCAGTACTGACAGTGATACACAGAATGAGTTGCAAAGCTGAAGATTAGCTGACATTTCAGAATTACATGACAATAGAGTTTAGCTCTAAGACCATACAGTAATAGAGAGCTCACATAGGGATTGATGAGTGGAGTTCGGAAAGAAAACGAGCCAGAAATCTAACAACCAGACTTTAGATACTTCAAAGGAAATACAACACCGAACACATTGAGCAAATGCTAATCCCCAGTCTTACACTTGTTCTACAAGTGCATGCTTATAGTAACTCTTTCAAGAGGAAAGTCAATGAGGGTGTGTTGAAAACAGGGCCAGAGTGCAAAAGCACTGCCGAGGTTCTCTCCTGCATCATAAATATAGGTCATAGGTCAAATACATAATATAAACTCTCTTAACTAGCACTTTGGACATGAGTACTTCACCTGTGTCCAGACACTTTCAGTTATTTCAGGCATGTTCTTTAAATTTACACCACTCAAACAGTAGTTTCCCTGAATATTTCCCAGAAGGAATGTGAATATCTAGCCAACATCAGCTTGATGCGTGAAATGTACAATAACAAAACGTACAATCATAAACACTGTGTCAACATAAAGCGTGCGTGATGTTGGCCAGTTAATAACGTTTTTGTTTTAAATACATTCCCAATGGATTGACTACTGATTGACTGTAGGCGTGAATGTATGTGCATGGTGCCATGTGATGGAATGGCATTAACATGGAAAGTCCATCTCTCGCCCAGGGTTCCTGGTGAACCTGACCAGGATATCAAAGATAATAATAACAGTAATAATAATAATTGTTGCATTCTGTTTGTATAGAACCTTTCTAACACTCAAGGTTATTGCGTAATGGCAATTCTCAATCAGATACTGGATTGAGATCTATCAAGATGGTTCTACATCTGAATGGAGGACTGCCAGAGTGTTTTATTCCTTTGGGACTTGCAGAGTATTCCCATTTGCTTGCTTCCTTGCCAAGTACCAACAGCAAAGTCGACACCTTGTGATCTCATGTATGCAGGCTATAAAATGCCCCTTGGACATCTTGCGCATACTCTGGCCTTGTGGTCCAGAAAAAAATGAAGTAGAACAGTAACCTTGGTTCTACAGCTGACTTAGTTTCCTTTGGAACTAATCTCAAAATTACAAACGGTAATCAAAGGATCAGTCTCAGTATCTTGAATCCTCTTCCTCAACTCCTCCACAAGATGAGAAGGGAAAGAGGATGAGCTTGACTTCAAAAAGCAGGGATTTTTATAACTTGACATGAGATCATGTGAGATCACCGTCACAAGGTCATGACTTTGCTCTTGTTGACAAATGGGAATACTCCACTAGTTCCAAGGGTAGATGCTTTGGAAGTCCTTCCAGTCTTAAAACCTTTGTTGGACATGTAACCTTCCATTCTAATTCCTTTCATTACAGGCCAGACCACCAGGTCGATTGTGTTTGCAACTAATCTCAAAATCTTAAGACATCCATAAAGTTATAGTGTTTACAAGGTTAACAAACGTCAACTGATTCAGTATCTTGTATCCGCTTCCTTAATACTTTGACAAGATAAGAAGGGGAAAGGGAACAGGTGCGATGTGGTGCGGAACATTTATAGGTGACTTTGCTATTGGTAGGGAAATGAGCAAATTGGGGAAAAAAAACTTGACTAGTTCAGAAGGAGACTGCTTATTAGTCCAGACCGAAAGGCAGTAGAACTAGATTTTATTTTACCAAAATAAGTTTAAACTAGAAAAAATCACGTGGTAGAGTCCATACCTCCACCAAACCACACAGTATCAACATCAAAATCAAATCACTTGAACCTCAGATAATACTAAAGCTGTCCACCAAATTTCATCCAAATCCGTTCACTACTTTTTGAGTTACATTGGGAACAGACAAAACAATCCTGGATCCATGTACATATCCAGATTTGCATCAAAATCTAATCAATTGTTTCTTGACCCATGGCTCACCTTTTCTCCAAATTTCATCAAAAGCTGTTCACTACTTTTTGAGTTATGTTGGGAAACAAACGGAGATGAAAGCCTCCTCCAACAAAGGTGGCTTTTGTACCAAATCTGTGGTTGGTAGAAGAGAGCAACTGGACTTGCTTGAAAAGTCTTGAAGACGTTTCGCCTCTCGTCCGAAAGGCATCCTCAGTTCTGTCTGTCTAATAGGGAGTATCAAGTATTTATCCTCTCATGGATCATAATAGAATCCGAATCAGAATGCTGATGGCTGCATTGAAGGTGGCTGATAGATGTCATAGACACCCACCTCTGTTCAGTGATGGTCATTCCAGGTTGACAAAAAAGAACGATCCTCTCTGGCTAAGATGTCTGCCAGTTTTCTGGAAGTCCTCTCATACTCCCACACTAGTCGAAGGGAACTCATCCCAAAGTGCGTAGAAACATATCTGTGAAGATACTCGGTCGTCCAGGTACATAGTAATCTGTATTACTATGCATCTGTAAACGAGAGGCGAAACGTCTTCAAGACTTTTCAAGCAAGTCCAGTTGCTCTCTTCTACCAACCACAGATTACTATGTACCTGGACGACTGAGTATCTTCACAGATATCGTTTGTACCAAATTAATTCATTGTGTTTGGTGGTACCATTGAAGAGCACTGGTAAAGGGATGAGATCACAACTGATGTGTGATTGCCTGGAGGAAAGAAGGGGATGGTAAAAAAAAAAAAACAGTGTTGTGATGTCTTCCTTATTAGAGAACAAGGCTCATGTTACCAGAATCAGAAAGAATTGTTTACATTTTTGAGGAATAGTTAATAGGAGCACCACTATTTTAGAACGCTGAATTTGCGTTGGAACTTCTGATTCATCAGAAACATGGTGGCATTGAGATGTAAAAGTCCAAAAGCTCATTATATCATATCATAGCTCTTACTTGGGAAATGTACATGTCCTCCAAGGTAGTTTTTCCACATCTATGATTTGCTACAATTTCAGCAAAACCTGAATCTGGTTCAAAAAATCTGAATCAGTTCAGTGATCAGTGATGTACAGGAATGCTACCATGTCACAGGATGCTGAGATAATACGCACATAATGTGATAATACATCCATGCTTTTTCCACAACAGGCTTGAAAAGGCTGTGGAAGCATCCCGGGTGTGTGTTCTGTGCTCTGTTATACACTCAGTGGTTTATTCAGTCTATTTATTTTGTTATTATTTGTGCACAATCCTGGGGCTTGCTACACAAGTCAGCCTGCCAAATCGCTGCCTCGTCCCAGTTTCTCCACTTTCGTTTTTTAACGTTCATTTCATCTCGAACACCTACTGATTTTTATTTTATTGTTTCAGTATGAAGTATCGTCATTCTAAATATTAGCCTTCTAAATATTAGCTTGTACTCATTCTAATGATATGTACAGACATGTTTTTTAAGTTGTACATATTTGTATTTTTTTCAGACATTTTTAAGAAAGTGATCAGGTTTGAAATATTTTGTACATATGTACATATACAGTATATACATATTCATACACATATATGTGAGGTCATGGCGTAGGGGCTCTTAATATGATTATGTAGCATTTTTGCAATTTGTTAACAAAATCAAGAGTGGATAAATTTACAGTATGATAATCTTCCTAGGAAATGCATCACGGTATCTACTTCCAATGTTCCATTTTCAAAGAAAACAACACGTAAATCCTATTTTAAATTGCACGGAAAAGGCATATTTTTCACTTGCGTTATATTTCTGCTTGCTAGAAATGCTCCAAAAATACATAGCAAAATTCTTCTGCTATGTTATGTAGTCTAGGAAACATAACCTAAACAGCACAAGTTTTATTTTAGCCTGTAGGTGTACTATAGCAGGCTTCACTCTTGTTTAGTTTGGATTGATATCAACATATCACCAAAATACCAAACTTACTGAAACTGAAACGTCTCAGTGCTGTTGTGGTGCGAGTCCACATCACTGTAAATAAAATCAGTGCAGTAGGAGTATAATGGTTAACCTACAGGATAAGAGAAGATGCTAGAAACTTGTACAAAGTGGATTTGTTCAGACGATTGCTTAAGCCATTGATCAAAATGTAAAAAATTTCTTCTCACTGATTATCACACCTTTACAAAATTGAGGTTATATCAGTGGCTTTATATACAGTCCTGTGCAAAAGTCTTAGGCACCCTATATTTTTCATACAAACTTTGTTATAGAGTTCTATTTTATGACTTCTACATTATCGAGTCAAAACATTACAAAAACATTTTAGAGTCCAAACGTTCGTTTTCAAGCATAAAATTAAATGTTACAGAAAAAAAAAAGTTTGTATCGGAGCAGCATATTCCATAAGAGAGCACTTTTCAGATTAAAAAAGAAAACATAATGAAGGCTGCTGGGTTTTGGTGCAAAATTAAGACGCGAATGAGACAGTCAAAGTGTCCAGAAGAACTGCGGCTGGTTCTGTAAGATGCTCAGTAAAACCTACAGCTCGTTTCCTTATCAAAATGCACTCACTGTACTTGAGACTACTATATAATTTTTTAAAGCAAAGGGTCGTCTCACACTGAATATTGACTTTGTTTCATTTATTATGGCTTACCGATTACTGTTTATAGTATTTTTTTTAACGCTGAAACATTTTATTTCATTATTTTTAAGCCATTTTTGGTTGACAGCATTTCTTTACATGTGCCTAAGACTTTTACACAGAACTATATATGTATACGTATGAGTATGCCATAACTGGAACTATGATAAAATATCATTGTGTCCTGTTTTTCATGGCTTTGAGAACGTTCTTAAAAAGTTTCATAAGTATTCAGCTGGTTCTACAAAGGGTATCCTGTAGTGTTGTAGCCAAGACTACCTAAACCAAGACCAAAGTGTATCGAGACCAAGACTTGAGGGGTTGAAATCAAGTCGAGACCAGGACCAGACCAGTGTGTGTGAAGGGGGATGGGGGAGGGGTGACAGAAGGGAGAACATTTTCAAATTAGCAATGAGTCACGTTATTGGTCGCATTTGAAGCAGGAAATTTTACATCCAATCACAGTAACGATGTTAACAAGTAAATCAGACGGCACACAGGCAGTTTAGTGAAATCCCCGCAGTTGTGGTCTTGATCGGTCTTGAAATAAAATCCCGAGTCCTGTATGTCTGAGATTGAGACAAGTCCAAGTAAAGATGCGCTCGATTCCGGGACGAGACCGAGACCTTCAAAAAGTGGTCTTGAGACTGGTCTCGAGCACTACAACACTGTTATCCTGTAAAATTACAAAAATGACATCAGACGCGGGCGGCACGGTGCTGTAGTGGTTAGCGCTGTTGCCTCACAGCAAGAAGGTCCGGGTTTGAGCCCCGTGGCCGGCGAGGGTCTTTATGTGTGGAGTTTGCATGTTCTCCCCGTGTCCGCGTGGGTTTCCTCCGGGTGCTCCGGTTTCCCCCACAGTCCAAAGACATGCAGGTGGTGACTCTAAATTGACTGTAGGTGTGAATGTGAGTGTGAATGGTTGTCTGTGTCTATGTGTCAGCCCTGCGATGACCTGGTGACTTGTCCAGGGTGTACCCCGCCTTTCGCCCGTAGTCAGCTGGGATAGGCTCCAGCTTGCCTGCGACCCTGTAGAACAGGATAAAGCGGCTACAGATAATGAGATGAGATGAGATGAGACATCAGATGCTTCATTCTGGCTGCAGTGTTGGATCATCTTTTGATGGTTGGTATCTGATTGATTAGGTTTATGTCAATTTTTCTTGGCTACACAGATATCCAGCAACTTGATCAGAAGCATGGCCTTCACCGTATGAATATGTGAGTCGCACTTAGCAAGTGAGGTTTTCAACGTCTTCAGGCAGACTTACTGCTGAGACAAGGCACTGTTTGGTTTTCATAAATTTGAGGCAGAAAAACAGTTTTGCTGGTCGGTCAAAAATGTTTCAGTGACACTGAAATCTGAAAGGTTTTCCAGAAGACCGAAACAGACCTTCTTTTTCTTTTAAACAAAATTTTTTTTTTTTAAATTCCGCCAATTGTTGGTTATTTTTTTAAGCATGTAAAATGCTGATGGTTGAAGCACAGTGGTCCTCCAGGGCTTGACCTGGACATTGAGTTGGACATCTTACACTGACATTTACTCATTTAGGTGATGAATTAATCCAAGCTGAGGGTTAAGTGTCTTGATTAAGACTTGATTAACGTACACTATTTTGGCCAATAAACAGTTTGTCTCCCATTATTGTAAAGTAAAATCATGTTGTCCTTCTGCACCTTTAGACGTCTGAGAAACACTGATGAATATTAACATGAACATCTTCTGTTTACCCATTTAATTATCCCTTTTATTATTTATCAGGAGAGTCAATTGTGTTATATTGTCTGATCCTGAATAATGCTTTTTTTAAGACTATAAATCCTGTTTTACTTGAATTTTTTATTGTTGGCAAAAGCAGTAGTGGGTTTTAAGTGATGATAACAGCTTTTTTTTTTTAACCTAATTTAAATATTTAAATACACACTCCTTGACAAAGTGTTTCAGCAAATCTCATCCTGTGCGACTGCAGGATTTTCTTGATAAAACCTAGATAATTTGATTAAATGGGTAGAACGGCTTCTTCCTGGCTGGAATACGAAAAAAGCACCCAAAAACTGTCCCTTTGACGATAAAGCCGGCTTTACAGGTTTGTAAGATTCCATCCATGTCAGATTATATGAAGAAGATCCTCTAGTATTATGTTATGTTTATGTCATTGATTTATGTCACCACTGCTCTGTAAAACCAGGCTAAAAATCTGATCGCATAAAGCTGACGTTAATTCTTTCCTTTCCTGTCCCTGATCCTGGCCAGACGTATGTTTCCTTCTTGCTCAGAAACAGGAAATCCTTGGATGCATTCCTGAAAAAAATTGTAGTCATGAATGATTGCTAGCTAGTATGCTAGATATCTAACTTGCTAACAAGCTAGTGGAGACAAATCAGCACTTGTTTATGGATAGAGTTGGAATAATAAAACTATGAAAATAGACAATCAAATGATATATCTATGGGGTTTTTGTTAATATTAGTTGAATCATTATCAAGAAATGTTATAAGAATGCAATGCCTTCTGGGTAAGATGGGCTCCTGAGGTTTACAAGGATATCGACTCGAATCTTTATGTAATCCTTATCTCAGATTGCTGAGGGAACCGGAACAAGAGGTCTAAGGTTAATTATTAATTATCATCACACACTTGATTGATTATTTTATCTGGAATAAAATGACACCACACAACAGACACATTCATTGTGCTTATCTTTTTTGTTTGTTTGTTTGTTTGTTTGTTTTTGTTTCTACATTTTTTTCCCAAGCTGAGAAATTCCAAATGTGCTCGATGCAATCAAATCCAAGGAAAATGCAAAGTGGAAAAATATTTTAGATGGATGTGTTGTGGAATATTACTTATAAAATATACCCATTGTGCTGCAGAGGTCATTTTTATTTTGTAATTAGAGCAGTGTATTGATATTCTATCAAATAAATTTGTTTCGTAAATATCCTCAAACGTTGTTCAAGTGTGGTTTTTTTTTCCAGTTTCCAGAAAACAAAATAAGCAGGAAGAAAAAGACAGACTGGACTGGAGACCAGTGTCGGTTCTTAACACTGATTACAAGCTGTACATGTCAGTTCTTGCCAGGAGGATGGAGAAAGGAGGATGAGGCTGTAGCATGTTTGAAAGACTACCTCTTCTCAGCTCAAATTAGACCATTGATGAATCTGTTCAACCAACATTACCATTCCACGTAGAAATACAGTATATCGAACTGTCACTAATTATCCACAAATTCAGGCAGTATTTGGTAAAATTTATAAATCCCATGGATAAAATTCCAACTTAGGGTCTGGAACTCTGTCTGGATGGAATATAAATTGAAGCAAGAAGAAGAACCCAAGAAGCCTTAAGTTGTCACACGTACACTCAAGCACAGCCTTAAGCACACAGTCAGATTGCATTTAATCCATCTGAAGCAGTGAACACACACATGCACGCACAAGTGAGCAATGAGCACACACACATACCCAGAGCAGTGGACAGCTATGCTACAGTGCCCAGAGAGCAGTTAGGAGTTTGGTGCCTTGCTCAAGGGTACTTCAGCCCAACCTCAGGCCATGGCCGCCCCATGTTAACCTAACTGCATGGGGGAAACTGGAGCATCCGAAGGAAACCCATGCAGACATGGGGAGAACATGCAAACTCCACACAGGAAGGCCCCCGTCGGCCACTGGTCTCAAACTCAGAACCTTCTTGTTGTGAGGCGACAGTGCGAACCACTACACCACCGTGCCACAAGATAAGCTAAGAATAATTAAATAGTGTCTCTGATGTTCAAATCAGGGTCCTTCCCATGCCACAAGGCACATTGGACAGCACTGATCTCTGTTTCTATAGCCCTTGGCCTCTCGTCTATTACATATCTAGGGTTACAGCAGAGTGTGGGTCCTCTGGTAACCGTGAGAGTTTGACTCCTGACTTGTGTCTGTATTGTGGCACCTCTCCAGATGCCAGTAGGTACCATTTTTATGATGGTCTTTAACGTGACCCAACCGCAGGTAGAACTCATGATCTCCTGGTCAAGAGGTGGAGACACTAACCACTTAACCAACTCATGGTCCGAGGACCCTGATTTAAAGCCTAATCAGTTGGACTGTAGGTTTAAAAACTGGATATCCAAAGGCATAACAACATTTTACTCAATAACAGAGAGATCACGGACAATAAAAAGATTTTCAAACTTTTAAGTAAGTAAGTAAGTAAGTAATGCTTTATTTCTCCCACAAAGGGCAATTTGTTTTGCAGAAGTATGGTAGAATACATAATAAACACAAACACACACCCATTTCCACACAAAGTTTAAAATAATAATAAATAAAGAATAAAAAATGAGAAAAAGGGAGGGGTAGAGGTTATCTCTGTTTGGTAGAATTCATTAACTGGACAGCAGAAGGTATAAAAGAATGTTTATATCTGTTGGTTCGGGCTAGTGGGTATTTGAAACGGGAGCCAGAGGGCAAGACCTGAAATTCGCTGTGCAGAGGGTGGGTATAATTTGACAGGATTGATTTGGCCTTCTTAATTACCTGTTCCTCATACAGTGCAGACATACTTTTTCTGTTGTACACCAGTGACATTACTACACACCTTGATAACCTTAGAGATGGCATTTTTCTGTTTCACATTTAGCAGTGCATACCAACAGATGGCTGAAAGAAGAATACGCTCTGGAAAAGGAAGACTTACAGTTGTGTAAGTTTACTGAAATCAACACAGGCTCAAAAATTATACATACAGCACACCTAATATTTAGGTAAAATGTCTCTTTGCAAGATTCACCTTGACCAAACATTTTTGTTTACCATGAACAAGCTTCTGACAGAATTCTGGTTGGATATTTCACGACTCTTCATGGTAGAACTGGTAGAGTTCAATTAAATTTGGTTTTTTTTTGGCATGGACTCAACTTATAAGCACGGTCCATATATTTTCAATAGGGTTGAAGTCAGGACTTGTTTTAAGCTTAATGTTAGCCTGCTTTATCCTCCACAACCAGCTCTGATGCGTGTTTGGGTTCATTGTCCTGTTGAAACTCCCAAGTCGTGTTCAAGTTTCTGATGGTTTATGCTGAAGAATTCTGAGGTAGTCCTCCTTCTTCATTATTCCATCCACTTTGTGCAATGAACCAGTTCCACCGGCAGCAAAACAGCCCCAGAGCATGATGATCCTACCACCACCACCACCAGCTGGTACAGTGTCCCTCTGTACACGGTGGTCATTGTGGCCAAACAGCTCAATCTTTATCTCATCTGACCATACAGCTTTCCTCCAGAAAGCTTTTTCTTTGTCCATGTGGTCAGTTGCAAACTTTAGTTCAGCTTGAAGGTGTCAATTTTGCAGCAGGGGGTTATTTCTTGGATAGCAGCCTCTTAGCCTATGGTGATGTAAAACTCACTGAACTGTAGACAGTGATCCATCAGCTTCCAGTTCATGGCAGGGCTGTGCCATGGTGGTTCCCAGGTTGTTCCTGACCATCCGAACCAATTTCCTTTCAGCCGAGGGTGACAGTTTGGGTTTTCTTGAAGCAAAGTGGCTTGGCAAAGTGACTACACCTCACAATAACTTGTATGCAATTGTTCGAACTGATCTTGGAATTTGCAGTTGTTAGAAATGGCTCCAAGAGACATTCTGGAGTTGTGTATATCTGCGATCCTCATTCTCAGATCTGCACTGAGATCCTTGGACTTTCTCATTTTACTGTATGTTGGTCAATCCAATGAGTGCTGTAAACAAACCCTTTTTCTGAAGGCACAGAAAAGCTACCAGCTGTAGTCAATCATAATCACTAACAGGAAGTTAAGAGACCTCGGCCTTAGCAAGACAAGAGACATTTGGAAGTTTCAGCACCTCTGAATTAATAATCTAAGTGAGCATGTGTAAAGTTTGACCCTGTGTTGATTTCAGAAAATCCAAAGAAAATGTAAACTTGTGCATCAAATTCTAGTGTTTTTTTTTATTAAAGCTGTATGCTGTACAATCATTCTGCCACAGAAAAAGAACAGTTCAGAGAAATGACTGAAAGCCCAAATATTGCCATGACATTCATATCCAAGATGACATTCATGCCACTGTATGTAAACTTCTGACCACAGAGTATATACGATCTAAATGGGAAAATGAATATTTTTGAGAGTCCAAAGGAAGAATGGTACAATTAAAGTGTACTACTTACTGAAGAGGATTCTAGGTGTTGCAGATTTTTTTTTTTTTTTTTTGTGTGTGTGTGTGTGTGTGTGTGTGAGCCAGGATGCCAATCACTGGCATGTATTTTGGGAATTTCCAGTAATAAGACACTTCGGGTAAGAGATGCACAAAACACTGGAAGGCATATTTAATACAAAAATATTCCATTCTGTCCCAGTTGAAGACTTATTTTAGGAAAAGTTGACTTTGATTCAGGGCACTTCAACAAATATTTATTTGGTGTTCTGATATCAGCTTGTAAGAAAATGACCCCTAATCACTGACTGATTCCTGACTCCACCACAAAGGAGGAATGGGCAGATTTGGTTAATGAAATATACACAATGTAAAAAATGTTCAAAATGGGTTTCTAATGTACAACAGTCAAGGCTACACTTTATGGAGTTAACAAATTACAGTAATATTTCCTTTGTTGTTATATATACAGTGGTGCTTGAAAGTTTGTGAACCCTTTAGAATTTTCTATATTTCTGCATAAATATGACCTAAAACATCATCAGATTTTCACACAAGTCCTAAAAGTAGATAAAGAGAACCCAGTTAAACAAATGAGACAAAAATATTATACTTGGTCATTTATTTATTGAGGAAAATGATCCAATATTACATATCTGTGAGTGGCAAAAGTATGTGAACCTTTGCTTTCAGTATCTGGTGTGACCCCCTTGTGCAGCAACAACTGCAACTAAACGTTTGCGGTAACTGTTGATCAGTCCTGCACACTGGCTTGGAGGAATTTTAGCCCATTCCTCCATACAGAACAGCTTCAACTCTGGGATGTTGGTGGGTTTCCTCACATGAACTGCTCGCTTCAGGTCCTTCCACAACATTTCAATTGGATTAAGGTCAAGACTTGGACTTGGTCATTCCAAGACATTAACTTTATTCTTCTTTAACCATTCTTTGGTAGAACGACTTGTGTGCTTAGGGCCATTGTCTTGCTGCATGACCCACCTTCTCTTGAGATTCAGTTCATGGACAGATGTCCTGACATTTTCCTTTAGAATTTGCTGGTATAATTCAGAATTCATTGTTCCATCAATGATGGCAAGCCGTCCTGGCCCAGATGCAGCAAAACAGGCCCAAACCGTGATACTACCACCACCATGTTTCACAGATGGGATAAGGTTCTTATGCTGGAATGCAGTGTTTTCCTTTCTCCAAACATAATGCTTCTCATTTAAACCAAAAGTTCTATTTTGGTCTCATCCGTCCACAAAACGTTTTTCCAATAGCCTTCTGGCTTGTCCACGTGATCTTTAGCAAACTGCAGATGAGCACCAATGTTCTTTTTGGAGAGCAGTGGCTTTCTCCTTGCAACCCTGCCATGCACACCATTGTTGTTCAGTGTTCTCCTGATGGTGGACTCATGAACATTAACATTAGCCAATGTGAAAGAGGCCTTCAGTTGCTTAGAAGTTACCCTGGGATCCTTTGTGACCTCGCCGACTATTACATGCCTTGCTCTTGGAGTGATCTTTGTTGGTTGACCGCTCCTGCGGAGGGTAATAATGGTCTTGAATTTCCTCCATTTGTACACAGTCTTAAAATACTTAAAAGGTGACATATTATACCCCTGTTCCACAAGTTGACACAGTTCCCTGAGGTCTGAATTAAATGTTCTGTGACATACTTTGGTCAAAATAGCACAAGGATAAAGCACCACAGCTCCTTCTCCCCCTGTCCGAACAGCCCTGTTTAAAACACCTGAATTGAGTGCCTGTCCCTTTAAATGATAATGAGCCACTGCTCACCCCACCCCTTAATTTCACCAGGGTAGCACTTTCCTCATTCCAAAGGCAGTTCTCAAACTGTGAGTGGAGAAACTCAGACAAGTGCATTTTTTAAATTTATTTATTTTTATTTTATAAAATATATGCAGTATATGCACAAAAAAAGAGATACTCAGATAAGTGGGCGGGATCATTTTAATGAGCTCCTTGTGACATAGAGAGGGGAACCAGATCTAGGTTTATAGACACTCTGGATACTCAAAAGTATGTGCATAAACACTGAAAAAGTGAGTTTTGCATCTCGTCTCGTCTCGTCTTCTTCCGCTTATCCGGGACCGGGTCGCGGAGGCAGCAGTCTAAGCATGGAAGCCCAAACTTCCCTTTCCCCAGACACCTCGGCCAGCTCCTCGGGAAGAACACTGAGGCGTTCCCAGGCCAGCCGAGAGACATAGTCCCTCCAGCGTGTCCTGGGTCTTCCCCGGGGCCTCCTCCCGGGGGGACATGCCTGGAACACCTCCCCAGGGAGGCGTCCAGGAGGCATCCGAAAAAGATGCCCGAGCCACCTCAGCTGGTTCCTCTCGATGTGGAGGAGCAGCGGCTCTACTCCGAGCTCCTCCCGAGTGACTGTGCTTCTCACCCTATCTCTAAGGGAGCGCCCAGCCACCCTGCGAAGGAAACTCATTTCAGCCGCTTGTATCCGCGATCTTGTTCTTTCTGTCATTACCCAAAGCTCATGACCATAGGTGAGAGTCGGAACGTAGATCGACCAGTAAATTGAGAGCTTCGCCTTTTGGCTCAGCTCCTTCTTCACCACGACGGACCGGTAAAGCGACCGCATCACTGCGGAGGCTGCACCGATCCGCCTGTCGATCTCACGCTCCATCCTTCCCTCACTCGTGAACAAGATCCCGAGATACTTAAACTCCTCCACTTGAGGCAGGACTTCTCCACCAACCTGGAGAGGGCAAGCCACCCTTTTCCGGTCGAGAACCATGGCCTCGGACTTGGAGGTGCTGATTCTCATCCCAGCCGCTTCACACTCGACTGCAAACCGCCCCAGTGCATGCTGAAGGTCCTGGTTTGAAGAAGCCAACAGGACAACATCATCCGCAAAAAGCAGAGATGAAATCCTGTGGTTCCCAAACAGGATTCCTTCCGGCCCCTGGCTGTGCCTAGAAATTCTGTCCATAAAAATTATGAACAGAACCGGTGACAAAGGGCAGCCCTGCCGGAGTCCAACATGCACTGGGAACAGGTCTGACTTACTGCCGGCAATGCGAACCAGACTCCTGCTCCGTTCGTACAGGGACCGGACAGCCTTTAGCAAAGAGCCCCGAACCCCATACTCCCGAAGCACCCCCCACAGAATACCACGGGGGACACGGTTGAATGCCTTCTCCAGATCCACAAAGCACATGTGGACTGGTTGGGCAAACTCCCATGAACCCTCGAGCACCCTATGAAGGGTATAGAGCTGGTCCAGTGTTCCGCGACCAGGACGAAAACCGCATTGTTCCTCCTGGATCCGAGGTTCGACTATTGGTTGAATTCTCCTCTCCAGTACCCTGGAGTAAACTTTCCCTGGGAGGCTGAGAAGTGTGATTCCCCTATAATTGGAGCACACTCTCCGGTCCCCTTTCTTAAAAAGAGGGACCACCACCCCAGTCTGCCACTCCAGAGGCACTGTCCTTTTGAGTTTTGCATAATATAATATAATATAATATAATATAATATAATATAATATAATATAATATAATATAATATAATATAATATAAACATTTAATAAAAACCATAAATCAAGAGAAGTCTGTTGGAGTAACTGGCATTTAGGGGCTTTATGGTAGTTTTTCCTGTTTGTGTTTCCTGGTTTCTAAACTTATAGCACCAGTCAAAAGTTTGTACACCCCTACATTCATCATTCATAGTGTTTTTTTTTTTTTTTTGCATTTTGACTATTTTGTACAATACTGAAGACATCAAAATGATGAAATAACACATGGAACATATATATGTTTGTGTGTGTTATTTACCAGCTGGGAGGTCCGTATGGTGAAATACCATGACCGAGGTCTTGAAAGTACTGAGCGAGGCCCTCTGGGCCGAGGTCAGTATTCAAGGCCGAGGTCACGGAATTGCACCATACGGACCGACCTTAAGCTGGTAAATAATATATTTATTTTTTTCTTTACCAAATTCTAACAGAAAACGAGAGCACCCGAAAGGGAAAACCAAACCGAGCCGCCATTTTGAATCCTCGTTCACGGCTGTAATGCAAATTACTTCCTCCTCGGTAGACAAGTGCACTTTCATGGCAGGAAAAAAACTACATTTTGCCGCCTATGTAGTCCCCTATTTATACAAAATTGAGTCATTCAGGATTCAGCCATGTTTTTGCTCGGCATTAGCAACAGTTAGAGGTTTTTAGCTTTCTCCTGAAATGTTTTCTTTTATTTCTTCTTCCTCAGGGTAGTAAAACTCGCTTTTGCTGTGAACACTGTCGTTATCACTATCCATGCTGTAAAATTAATGCTATTCTCCTGAGAAATGCTGGCATAAATTTATAAGATTTTTGATAAAAATCTTATAAATAAATCTTATCAAAAAGATAAATGTTGACAAAAATTGCTACTATGTTTGTTGTTGTTGTTGTGAACGAGCGAGTTGCCAGAGGTCCGTAACTGGGGTCCGTACTGTAGGATATGGACCCACTCGCCAGCCAATCAGAGCGCAGGATTTGATGGAAACCGGACTGCGAAAAAAATAAATCGAATTATGTGCAAACCCCCCGGAGTGTTAAAAAACAAAATGTTTGGTATTTTAGATTCTTCAGTGTATCCATTGTTTACCTTGATGATGCTTTACACACTATTGGCATTATTTTAACCAGCTTCATGAGGGAGTCACCTGGAACGCTTTTCAATTAATAGCTGTGCCTCGTCAGAAGATAATTACTGGTTGAGTTTCCTGCCTTCTGAATGTGATTGAGATCAAACAGTAAATAATAAATAATCAAAACAGCCCTATTCCACCCCACAACTGTAGTAATTCATATTATGTCAATAACCCCTCAACTAAGTAAAGAGAAACATCAATTATTACTTTAAGACATGAAGTTACTTTTAATTGATAAAAATAAAGAAAAAACTTTGAGTTAGAAGGTGTGTCCAAACTTTTGACTGGTACTGTATATTTTCTGACCTTACTTAATCTTCCTGAACGTGATTTTGTGGTGCAGTGAATGCATTCCTCTTTGCTCTCAGTATGTAGTTGCTGCAGATGGTGATGGTGGGTTTTTCCAACATATTTCAACATTCTGATTAGTGTTGAATGTATGTTCTAATTAGAGCAGTGGCTACAATTATCGACACCTTAATGATCTTTTGGCCATTGCAAAAGTAGAAAAGACTTTCAAGATGTAAATTGTGCATGAATAATTTCTCAAACTTCCACTGGAAAAAAAAAATGAGTTGATTCCCGATTACTTAGCATATCAGCTCATGTGACACCCAGTGGCGTGCACAGACATTTTGGGGGCAAGTGCTCTGGGGGGAAAAAAGGGCACTTTTTTGCGCATGTGGAACACCTTATTATAAAAGTCTGAGATTTAACCCTCCTCTTGTGTTCGGGTCGCCACTGACCCGTTTTAGTTTTTAAAGGTGTAAAACAACCACTTAATGTTAATTTATTACATCAAGGCTTTTTGACTTTGCCAGGAATCTCTAGCTGAACAAAACAGAAAAAGAAATTTTTGTTTTCCGAAATCTGAAAATGGTCTAGCAAAAAATGTAATACTTATGTGCAGTTGTTTCTGTATGCAACGGGCTACTTCACGACAAAATAATTACAGCTTGGGCTTAGAGGGCAAACAATACATTTTCACTCGATTCATGTGTTACCTGGCTGGTGGGGCAGGGGAAGAGCTGACTGACTGCCCGATGTGTTGTCTGCGCTACGACAAGGCCGTGGCTTCCAGGACGCTATGCTGCTGCAACCTCACATTGAATGCACTGCACGCTTGTTCACGTGACAGAGCAAGAGAGACAGAGGTCCGGTGTGTGTGCGGAGGGGGCACACATCGGGACATTATTTTCACACACGCTTTTAATGCCGCGGCTTTTCTAAAAGATCATGTCGACATTGGCCTCAGTAAACTGTAAAAAAAAAAAAAATTCAAAAGGGCACTTTTTTGGACAGAGGGCAGAGGGGCAGGTGCTTGAGCACCACCTCGTGTCTATCTGTGCACGCCACTGGTGACACCGTTCCGCAATTATCGACATCCAGGTGATTATTTATAAAATAAAAAAAAAAATCAGTATACGGTATAAATTAAAAAAAACAGTTTTTATTCAAAATTTGTTTTACATAGACTTACATTTAGTATAAACTATATTTTCTATAAATATATGGATGTCAGTGTTTATGTAAATGAGGAAGTAATTCTAACGTTTGTAAACAAATGAACTGATAATGTTTAACCTGTGTCAGAAAATCTTTTTGTTCTACTTTCTAAGTATTTTCGTAGATTACATTTTGTTAATCGTTCATTGTTATTTATATTAATTTCTAGTTTTGTAGAAAGGCATGGTATTTGACATTGTAACGACATGAAAATCCAGGTCAAAGGTTGCATGTCATTCCTCGAACCAAAATATCTACAAAATGTCTACTGATATTGTAATATGTGGTGGATATTTACAACAAACTGCAAAAAAAAATATTTCTGAATGGAATAGAAACATGTGAATATTTCAAGCATGTAATTTTTTTATATGCTCGGAATTTAATTCTGGCCTAATTCTATTTATTGTAATCAGATTCCAAATACTCTATAAACATTCCATGCTGTTATGAATCAGAAAAAAAATTATTATAAATCACAGCACTTTTATTTTTTTAAAGTACTTCATCGACTTCAACAATGTTACCCAAAGATCGATCTATAACAGTTGTAAATGTCCCTTAATTCCACAGCGTGTCGATAATGGTGGACACCGGTGAAAGTGATCACTATTATCGACACCTCACGTGACTTCTCAAATGCACATTTAGATACAAAATGGCAACTGTCAAATGAAAGAGTAAGAAACAAAGTAGGTTTCGATGAGGAGATCATGAAATATCAGTGAATTTGATCGGTAAAAACATGTCCATGAGCTTTCCTGCGATGATAACGTCTGGGTTTTCCTCAAATTGCTGATCAAGCTAAAAAAAAATCCATCTCAGGTAGCGAGCTGTCATCAGACAACAAGATCAAAAGGTGGGGGTGGGGTGGTGTCTTCCAGTTGATTAATTAACCAATAATAACTGTTGTAACTGAAACTCCATCCATCCATTATCTCTAGCCGCTTTATCCTGTTCTACAGGGTCGCAGGCAAGCTGGAGTCTATCCCAGCTGACTACGGGTGAAAGGCAGGGTACACCCTGGACAAGTCGCCAGGTCATCACAGGGCTGACACATACAGGTCCTTCTCAAAAAATTAGCATATTGTGATAAAGTTCATTATTTTCTGTAATGTACTCATAAACATTAGACTTTAATATATTTTAGATTCATTACACACAGCTGAAGTAGTTCAAGCCTTTTATTGTTTTAATATTGATGATTTTGGCAAAAAAGTAAAGGAAAACCAAAAATCCCTATCTCAAAAAATTAGCATATTTCATCTGATCAATAAAAAAAGTGTTTTTAATACAAAAAAAGTCAACCTTCAAATAATTATGTTCAGTTATGCACTCAATACTTGGTCGGGAATCCTTTGGCAGAAATGACTGCTTCAATGCGACGTGGCATGGAGGCGATCAGCCTGTGGCACTGCTGAGGTGTTATGGAGGCCCAGGATGCTTCGATAGCGGCCTTAAGCTCATCCACAGTGTTGGGTCTGGTGTCTCTCAACTTCCTCTTCACAATACCCCACAGATTCTCTATGGGGTTGAGGTCAGGAGAGTTGGCAGGCCAATTGAGCACAGTAATACCATGGTCAGTAAACCATTTATCAGTGGTTTTGGCACTGTGAGCAGGTGCCAGGTCGTGCTGAAAAATGAAATCTTCATCTCCATAAAGCTTTTCAGCAGATGGAAGCATGAAGTGCTCCAAAATCTCCTGATAGCTAGCTGCATTGACCCTGCCTTTGATAAAACACAGTGGACTAACACCAGCAGATGACATGGCACCCCAAATCATCACAGACTGTGGAAACTTCACACTGGGCTTCAAACACCTTGGATTCTGTGGCTCTCCACTCTTCCTCCAGACTCTAGAACCGTGATTTCCAAAGTAAATGCAAAATGTACTTTCATCTGAAAAGAGGACTTTGGACCACTGAGCAACAGTCCATTTCTCTCTCTCCTTAGCCCAGATAAGACACTTCTGACATTGTCTCTGGCTCAGGAGTAGCTTGATATTAGGAATGCGAAAGTTGTATCCCCTTTCTTGAAGATGTCTGTTCGTGATGGGTCTTGATACACTGACACCAGCCTCAGTCCACTCCTTGTGAAGCTCTCCCAAGTTCTTGAATCAACTTTTCTTGACAATCCTCTCAAGACTGCGGCTATCCCTGTTGCTTGTGCACCTTTTCCAGCCACCCTTTTCAGCAATGACCTTTTGTGGCTTACGCTCCTTGTGGAGGGCATCAGTGATCATCTTCTGGACAACAGTCAAGTCAGCAGTCTTCCCCATGATTGTGGTTGTGTGTACTGAACTAGCTCGAGAGATACACTGTGTTCATACTGTTTTACTCAAACTCAAAATGAAATATTCTAATATTTTGAGATGGGTTTTTTTTTTTATGTTTTTGTACTGTATGCCATACTGATTAAAATTAAAATAGAAAAATGCTTGAAACATTTTACTTTATGTGTAATGAGTCTATAATATATAACATTTTCACTTTCTTAAATAACTGATGGAAAATATTGAACTTTATCACAATATGCTAATTTTTTGAGAAGGACCTGTAGACACAGACAGCCATTCACACCTACAGTCAATTTAGAGTCACCAGTTAACCTAACCTGCATGTCTTTGGACTGTGGGGGAAACCAGAGCACACCCACACGGGGAGAACATACAAATTCTGCACAGAAAGGCCCTTGCTGGCTGCTGGGCTCAAACCCATGACCTTCTTGCTGTGAGGCAACGGCACTAACCACTACACCACCGTGCTGCCCGTAACTGAAACTCACCTTTGTAAAATTGTTTTTTATTGGTAAATCTGAAAAGGTGTCGATAATTATGGACTATCGATAATTGTAGCCGCCGTTCTAGTTGACTGCAGAGTAAAATATAAAGGTTTATGTTTCCTTTAAATCAGTACATTTTAGCCAGACAGATCAGATCTGATTCTAATTTGAACAGCTGAGAGGAAAACGTTTGCTTCATGATGTTTCCTGTCATGGCTCACTGGGAGGAAGAGGAAGAGTGTGATAGTGTACAGTAACACTGTCATCTACTGGGTGAAGCATAGAAGTGCAGCACAAGCGTGTCCTCTTCAGCTCACATCCAAACAATAGGATTTGTTGTGTAGAAGGAGGCTGATGAAATGTTGATTAAATGTGAAAGAAGTAAAGAGTTAGTTTTAACACAGGAAGGTATTTAAAAAACATAACATTTGTGTCTCATTGTTTTTATACAACCCCAATTCCAAAAAAGTTGGGACAAAGTACAAATTGTAAATAAAAACGGAATGCAATGATGTGGAAGTTTCAAAATTCCATATTTTATTCAGAATAGAACATAGATGACATATCAAATGTTTAAACTGAGAAAATGTATCATTTAAAGAGAAAAATTAGGTGATTTTAAATTTCATGACAACAACACATCTCAAAAAAGTTGGGACAAGGCCATGTTTCCCACTGTGAGACATCCCCTTTTCTCTTTACAACAGTCTGTAAACGTCTGGGGACTGAGGAGACAAGTTGCTCAAGTTTAGGGATAGGAATGCTAACCTATTCTTGTCTAATGTAGGACTCTAGTTGCTCAACTGTCTTAGGTCTTTTTTGTCATATCTTCCGTTTTATGATGCGCCAAATGTTTTCTATGGGTGAAAGATCTGGACTGCAGGCTGGCCAGTTCAGTACCCGGACCCTTCTTCTACGCAGCCATGATGCTGTAATTGATGCAGTATGTGGTTTGGCATTGTCATGTTGGAAAATGCAAGGTCTTCCCTGAAAGAGACATCGTCTGGATGGGAGCATATGTTGCTCTAGAACCTGGATATACCTTTCAGCATTGATGGTGTCTTTCCAGATGTGTAAGCTGCCCATGCCACACACACTAATGCAACCCCATACCATCAGAGATGCAGGCTTCTGAACTGAGCGCTGATAACAACTTGGGTCGTCCTTCTCCTCTTTAGTCCGAATGACACGGCGTCCCTGATTTCCATAAAGAACTTCACATTTTGATTCGTCTGACCACAGAACAGTTTTCCACTTTGCCACAGTCCATTTTAAATGAGCCTTGGCCCAGAGAAGACGTCTGCGCTTCTGGATCATGTTTAGATACGGCTTCTTCTTTGAACTATAGAGTTTTAGCTGGCAACGGCGGATGGCACAGTGAATTGTGTTCACAGATAATGTTCTCTGGAAATATTCCTGAGCCCATTTTGTGATTTCCAATACAGAAGCATGCCTGTATGTGATGCAGTGCCGTCTAAGGGCCCGAAGATCACGGGCACCCAGTATGGTTTTCCGGCCTTGACCCTTACGCACAGAGATTCTTCCAGATTCTCTGAATCTTTTGATGATATTATGCACTGTAGATGATGATATGTTCAAACTCTTTGCAATTTTACACTGTCGAATTCCTTTCTGATATTGCTCCACTATTTGTCGGCGCAGAATTAGGGGATTGGTGATCCTCTTCCCATCTTTACTTCTGAGAGCCGCTGCCACTCCAAGATGCTCTTTTTATACCCAGTCATGTTAATGACCTATCGCCAATTGACCTAATGAGTTGCAATTTGGTCCTCCAGCTGTTCCTTTTTTGTACCTTTAACTTTTCCAGCCTCTTATTGCCCCTGTCCCAACTTTTTTGAGATGTGTTGCTGTCATGAAATTTCAAATGAGCCAATATTTGGCATGAAATTTCAAAATGTCTCACTTTCAACATTTGATATGTTGTCTATGTTCTACTGTGAATACAATATCAGTTTTTGAGATTTATAAATTATTGCATTCCGTTTTTATTTACAATTTGTACTTTGTCCCAACTTTTTGGGAATCGGGGTTGTAAGATAAATTATATATTTTTGAGGGGTGGCACGGTGGTTAGCACTGTCGTCTCACAGCAAGAAGGTCCTGGGTTCGAGGCCGGCGAGGGCCTTTCTGTGCGGAGTTTGCATGATCTCCCCGTGTCCGCGTGGGTTTCCTCCGGGTGCTCCAGTTTCCCCCAAAGACATGCAGGTTAGGTTAACTGGTGACTCTAAATTGACCGTAGGTGTGAATGTGAGTGTGAATGGTTGTCTGTGTCTATGTGTCAGCCCTGCGATGACCTGGTGACTTGTCCAGGGTGTACCCCGCCTTTTGCCCGTAGTCAGCTGGGATAGGCTCCAGCTTGCCTGCGATTCTGTCGAACAGGATAAGCGGCTATGGATGGATGGATATATTTTTGAAGTGATTTTAATATTGACTAAAGATATTTCAAGGTAAAGTTGAGTTATAGTTGGCTGGGATGGGAGAGGATGCTATCTCTAAGTTATTTATCTAATTGACGAAATATTCTCAAAATATCTAATATTCTCAATTGACGAAACACATTTTGGATTGTTTTGAGTTTCCATTGAGCGACGTTATGCGAGTAAAGCAGGGTTTTCTTTTCTCGCAACAGCTCTTAGAGAGCACTCTTTTTTCAGAAAGGTAATGTTTCCATTTGCACACGCCATGTCATGTGACTTAAATGTGAAAAATGTGTTCAGTTAATAGTTTATGGAATCATCTGGAAAAAAAAGCACACTAAAAAAAAATCCTAATTTTACAGTATATGACTAATTTTTTACAGCAGTTTTCCTGTTCTTTAAAAATAGTGTACAAAACTGTAAAATTACACACATTATCTGTAAATCAACAATCCATCTGTTATTCTAAGTATTATGACAGGAATGATAAACTACATTTATTTCTCATTTTTTTTTACAGAAAAATACAATTCTATTTCATGCCTCCTGACCGCCAGAGGCGGCACAGCCTGTGAATGATATCCTTCGCGTAGCGCAAGTTGAGACTTATACCAACAAAGAAGTCGCGATGACGTACCTCATGCATAAGAGGCACTGCAGCACGTCATTCGTCCTCTTATTCTTCTCGCGCTTGATTCGAGCATCCCAAGTTAATTACCGGATTACCGGAATCCTGTACGGCGGTTCCCCCGTGAAGGAATTTATATTCTAAAGAAAAAAAAATAAAAAGAAGGAAAGGAACAAGAAAGGTAAGCACACGGAGGCTTTTCCCGTGATCAGAAGTGCACGGTGGTTCACCCCGTGTTCACCCCCGCACACACACACTCACATCCCCGCGGTGGTTTTCCCCGTTTTGTTGACAAGTGTGGTGTATTCCCTAGTTAGCACGGTGGCTCTCCCCGTGACTGACTAGCTAGCTAGCCAACTCGTTAGCCCTGTCACTCGTATTAGCATTGTGTATTCGGTGTTTGATCTACATTATTGTTATTGCGTCGTGTGTTAGTTTGGGTTCGCGTTAGTTGCGCTATGATGGATGTCCTTTCCCTCACATGCAAAACGTGCTTTGCACCACTTGCATCTGAGGACGGTCATTTAGAATGCCCGTCTTGTCTAGGCACCGCTCACCTTCGTTCAGCTTTGACGAACCCTTGCCCAAGCTGTGCCGTCCTACCGCTCACGGTAAGAGAGGCCAGACTTACCGAGTTATTGGCCAAAAGTGACGCGCTGCTCTCGACAACCGAGCATATTGCCGCAGGTGCCCACAAAGCCGTAAAACGCGGCAGCACAGGCCTTCAGGCTGCGCAGCCAGCCAAGAAGAAGGCGAAATCGCACTCCACTTCTGTGCTCAACAAATGGGTGGACGATCTCTCCTCAGCTGTAAGCCGAATAGAGACGTTACTGCTTCAGTTCCAACCCCCTCAGGCAAACATGCAGACCATGCCACCAGCAGGTGGTACCCTGGCTACTGCTCCCACCCTGCCTACCCGAGAGGAGCCAGACGTGGAGGACGATACACTCTCCACTGCCGCCACTGACTCTCTCTTTAATCCAGTGGAAGACAATTCCCTTGAGCTGCCTGGCTCTCCTCGCTCGGGCATTTCCTCTGACGATGCCCCCTCCAGCGTTTTTTCTGACAAAAATGGGGATGGCAGGACTCTCGGCCCCCAATCCTTGCTGGCCGCAATTACTGCGGCGCTAGTACAACGTGGGCTACAGCCGCTGCAATCTAACGCTGGTGTGAGCGCCTACTTCAGGCAGCCCTCGGTGGATGCCTCCTCCATCATCCCGAAATGTGACGCCTTTGTGGACGAGTTCCAGACGGCGTTTAAAACTGCAGCTGCACGTTCCCACCCCACCTCTGTGGCACGCGCTATGAGTAACATGGCTGATGCAGGCCTGTTTGGATTGGATACAATGCCAGCAGTGGATCCCTGTGTGGCGTCTCTGGTGGTCTCCCCAGACGAGGCAGTACGTCCCCAGGTACGCTGTCCAAGCAAGGCCTGTAGGCGCACAGACGATGATCTTGTTCGAGCCTACAATCATGCGGCGCGCATCGGAAGGATCGACAATACGATTTCTCACCTTCTTCTGGCCGCGCAGTCTTCCCTGCTGAAGGCAGACTCAGATCCGGCTGTACGTGAGGCAATTGAAGCCACCCTACAGGGCGTGGGCTTCATGACCCAGGAGTTAGGGCGTCTGATGGCGGTATTAGTGCGCGCTCGCCGCCAGGTCTGGCTTTCGCAAACGCCGCTCCCGGACGCGTGCAGAGCCACCCTACGGGAGCTGCCCCTCATACCTGGCCAACTGTTCGGGCCAGCCGCTAAGGACGCTCTGGAACGCCGCGCCCTAGTTTCGGAAACATGGAAACAGCAGGTGGGCTTATCACAGGTGACTCGCTTCCGAGCACCGCAGCCCCCAGCACTACGGCGGGAATTCTCATCCCCCCAGCGCGCGGCACCTCAACGGCAAAGGGAGAACAGACATGCCCCCAGGGGCTCTGCACCCTTTCGCCGCCAGGCATATCCCATGCCCCGCTCCACCCCCACTAACAGTGGAGCGAAGCCCAATCGCACTCCCCGCTGAAGGCCCCGGGCCGACGGTTGGACTGTACACAGAGACTCAACTGGCCGCATGGGCCAGAATCGTTCGTGACCCATGGGTTCTAAAAACAGTGTCAGAGGGTTACAGACTGCAGTTCAGACGTCGGCCCCCTCCAAAGGCCCGTCTCAGGCCCACAATTGTAAAAAGTTCAACAAGATCTCTGGTTCTCCAGTCGGAGATAACCGTTCTTCTGCAGAAAGGGGCCATAGAGGAAGTAGAGTGTTCTCCTACTTTCAACGGCTTCTGTTCAGTTTATTTTGTCGTTCCAAAAAAAGATGGCGGTTTCTGCCCAATTCTAGACCTTCGGGGCTTAAACAAGTACCTAAAGAAAATGCCATTCAAGATGCTGCACACAGCAGACGTTCTGAAGGTAATCTCCCCAGCGGAATGGTTTACTACCCTGGATTTGAAAGACGCCTACTTTCATATCCCGGTGGCACCAGCACATCGTCGGTTCCTCCGCTTTGCCTTCCAGGGCCATCTGTTCCAATTCAGGGTACTCCCGTTCGGCCTCGCTCTGTCACCCAGAGTCTTCTCGAGATGCATACAGGCAGTACTGTCCCCCCTCATGGAGTCAGGTATGAGGATTCTACCATACCTGGACGACTGGTTAGTCTGTTCCCCGACGAGGGAACGCAGCCTAGCAGATATAGCAACACTGCAGAGCCATGTCTCAGAACTGGGACTGACAATCAATTTAGAAAAGAGCACACTTATCCCGAGCCAATCGGCTCAATTCATTGGCATGATCCTAGACTCACAGACAATGTCCGCGTCCTTGACCAGCCGGCGTGTAGCGGACATCACTTCACTACTGTCACGAGTACGGGTGGGACGAAGACTACGTTTCAGAATACTACTGCGGCTCCAGGGTATGCTCACAGCAGCAGCCCAGATCCTCCCCTTGGGTCTACTGGAACTCCGGCCTCTGCAAATATGGCTGATTGGCCTCGGCCTTGACGTGACCCGTCACAGGAAGACACCCGTTCTTATTACAGAACATTGCATGTCTGCCCTCAGCCCATGGCGGAAGGAGACCTTTTTAACATCAGGTGTTCCTCTTGGTGCAGCACCCACACACAGGGAGATTGTGACTACAGACGCCTCTCTTACAGGGTGGGGCGCAGTAATGGCAACACAGAGCAGTCAGTGGGTTGTGGAGCAAAGAAGAGATGGGCGAACACGTCAATCTCCTCGAAATCAGAGCAGTACACCTGGCTCTAAAACACCTTATGCCATACCTACAGGGGCGCCACATACTTGTCAGATCAGACAATGTGACGACGGTGTACAACATCAACCACCAGGGGGGAACACGATCCCCCACTGCTTTTCGCTTAACTCAATCTCTACTGAAGTGGGCCTTCCCCAGGCTGGCATCCCTCAGGGCAGTCCACTTGCCAGGGAAACTGAATGCGGTGGCAGACTCCCTGTCGAGACAACGCCTCGACCCGGGGGAGTGGCGCCTGAGCCCACAGGTGGTACAGCAGGTTTGGGATCGCTTTGGCACAGCAGCGGTGGACCTGTTTGCCAGCAAAGAGTCCACACACTGCCAAAAGTGGTTCTCTCGCACACAGGAGGACGAAGCACTGGGCTTGGACGCCATGGCACACGAGTGGCCAGACGAACTGCTGTATGCCTTTCCACCGATTCCCCTCCTTCTGGAGGTGCTACTTCGGATACGCCAGTGCTGTCACCGTGTTCTGCTGGTGGCTCCGCGATGGCCAGCGAGACCGTGGTTTGCTGTGCTTCATTCCCTGCTGACTGGAACTCCGTGGCAACTACCGCTCAGAAGGGACCTACTGTCTCAGATGGAGGGCAAAGTTTGGCACTCCTGCCCGGAACGTCTCCAGCTGTGGGTGTGGCCCTTGGGCCCGACAACCCCCTGTTAGAGTTTGACCCAGCGGTCATCAATACCTTAGAGAACGCGAGGGCCCCCTCAACTAGGTCGTTGTATGACAACCGCTGGAAATTGTTCAAGACGTGGTGTGAGACCGTAAGCGTTTCTCCCACGGGTTGTCCTATACCCGTACTGCTCAAGTTTCTACAGAAACTGCTTGATGAGGGTAAATCCCCATCTACCGTGAAAGTCTATGTAGCAGCTATCTCTGCGAGGCATGATAAAGTGGAGGGTGCGACTATTGGTGCACATAGTCTCATCCGCAACTTTCTTAGGGGCGCTAGACGCCTCCACCCCTACAGAGCCCCTTGCAGCCCTCAGTGGGATTTGCATCACGTACTAGACTCTCTGTGCCAGGCCCCTTTCGAACCACTGGCTGAAGCGGACATGAGATGGGTTTCCTTGAAGACCGTTTTTCTCTTAGCTATGGTCTCGGCAAAACGTGTGAGTGAGTTACACGCACTCTCAGTCAGCCCAGATTGTATGAGATGGGGACCAAATCTATCTGGCGTTACGCTATGGCCAAACCCAGCCTTTCTGCCGAAGGTTCTATCTCCATCCTTTATTAACCAATCCATTGAGCTTGCTTCTTATGAGGACCGTCTAGACCTATGCCCTGTGCGAGCCTTGAGGCACTATGTGTCTCGGACCGAAGCCACGAGACGGTCAGACCAACTGTTTGTCACTTATGGAGGTGGTGCAATTGGCTCGCCTGTATCTAAACAGCGCCTCTCACATTGGGCTTGCGAGGTGATTTCCCTTGCACACAAGTCAGCTGATTCCCTACCAGTGGGCAGTGTAATGTGCCACAACACCAGGAGCTTGGCTACCTCATGGGCAGCTCCGAGGGGAACCCCGCTATCTGACATCTGTGCAGCAGCAACATGGTCTGGCCCTTCAACATTCACCAGGTTTTATAGGGTAAATGTGGCATCACCTACAAGCCTTGGGCCTGCCATTCTTTCAATTATGGATTGACATACTCGTCCTCATGACAGTGCTGGTATTAGTCATCCACAGGCTGTGCCGCCTCTGGCGGTCAGGAGGCATGAAATAGAACGCTAGTTACGAATGTAACTGTGGTTCTATGAATGCCGGATGACCGCCAGAGTTCCCAGTCACTCGGACATCGCAACCGCGAGAAGTTTTCCGAGGACGAATGACGTGCTGGAGTGCCTCTTATGCATGAGGTACGTCATCGCGACTTCTTTGTTGGTATAAGTCTCGACTTGCGCTACGCGAAGGATATCATTCACAGGCTGTGCCGCCTCTGGCGGTCATCCGGCATTCATAGAACCACAGTTACATTCGTAACTAGCGTATTCATTTTACATGATCTTTTCAGTTTTCTTAAATTACATACAAATTCATGTAAAATGACAGTAATTATCTGTAATTAAATATGTAGCCTGGTATATTAAAGTTTATGTTCATTCTAACAATATTAACACTTTTCTCTGTAATTTTAAGGTAAATCTTATTATTTTTATATTTGCATGTAATTATACATTCAACCTGTAATTAAATATGTAGCTTGTTATATAAAGGTTTAAGTCTATACTAACAATCTAACCTTTTTTCTCTGTAATTTTAAAGTAAATCTTATTAGTTTTAGATTTATGAGTACTTTTACATTCAAACTTTGTAATTAAATATGTGGTTTTTTATATAGTTTATGTCCATACTAACAATATAATGATTTTCTCTGTAATTATAAGGTAAAGATTAGTTTTATATCTGTGTATTTTTACATTCAAAAACTGTAATTAAATATGTAGCTTTTTATATAAAGGTTTATGTCTATACTAACAACCTAACGGTTTTCTCTGTAATTATAAGGTAAAGATTAGTTTTATATCTGTATATTTTTACATTCAAACTCTGTAATTAAATATGTAGCTTTTTATATAAAGGTTTATGTCTATACTAACAACCTAACGGTTTTCTCTGTAATTATAAGGTAAAGATTAGTTTTATATCTGTATATTTTTACATTCAAACTCTGTAATTAAATACGTAGCTTTTTATATAAAGGTTTATGTCTATACTAACAACCTAACGTTTTTCTCTGTAATTATAAGGTAAAGATTAGTTTTATATCCGTATATTTTTACATTCAAACTCTGTAATTAAATATGTAGCTCATTATATCAAGGTTTACATGCATGTCCATACTGATGATGTTTTTCTCTGTAATGTTAAGGTAAATCTTATTCACAATCTTGTTCACTAGTACTTGTATGATATGTATAAAAGTGCTGGTGTAGACTTATATACTTTAATATTCAAACTGTAATTCTGGATATAATGCCAATGAATCTGACAAAAAATAAAATGAGTAAAGGCAAAGTCAGGAAAAAAGGATTGCAATAGTCCAGGCAGGAAGTAGCAACAACGATTAGCTTCTTGCTGTTGAATATTTTAATCAAACATTTATCAGCAATGTATTTACAGGGAGTGCAGAATTATTAGGCAAGTTGTATTTTTGAGGATTAGTTTTATTATTGAAAAACAACTATGTTCTTGATGAACCCAAAAGACTCATAAATATCAAAGCTGAGTATTTTTGGAAGTTGGAGTAGGGCTTTCTTAGTTTTAGCTATCTTAGGAAGATATCTGTGTGTGCAGGTGACTATAACTGTGCATAATTATTAGGCAACTTAACAAAAAACAAACATATACCCATTTCACTCATTTATTTTCACCAGGGAAACCAATATAACAACTCAACATTCACTAATATACATTGCTGGCATTCAAAAACAAACAAAAAAAACAAATCAGTGACTAATATAGCCGTCTTTCTTTACAAGGACACTCAAAAGCCTGCCATCCATGGATTCGGTCAGTGTTTTGATCTGTTTGCGATCAACATTGCGTGCAGCAGCAACCACAGCCTCCCAGACACTGTTCAGAGATGTGTACTGTTTCCCCTCCTTGTAGATCTCACATTTGATGAGGGACCACAGGTTTTCTATGGGGTTCAGATCAGGTGAACAAGGAGGCCACGTCATTAATCTTTCTTCCTTTAGACCCTTTCTGGCCAGCCATGCTGTGGAGTACTTGGATGCGTGTGATGGAGCATTGTCCTGCATGAAAATCATGTTTTTCTTGAAGGATGCTGACTTCTTCCTGTACCACTGCTTGAAGAAGGTGTCTTCCAAAAACTGACAATAGGACTGGGAGTTGAGCTTGACGCCATCCTCAACCCGAAAAGGTCCCACAAGCTCATCTTTGATGATACCAGCCCATACCAGTACCCCACCTCCACCTTGCTGGCGTCTGAGTCGGACTGGAGCTCTCTGCCCTTTGCTGATCCAGCCACGAGCCCATCCATCTGGCCCATCAAGACTCACTCTCATTTCATCTGTCCATAAGACCTTAGAAAAATCAGTCTTGTGATACTTCTTGGCCCAGTCTTGACGTTTCATCTTGTGTGTCTTGTTCAGTGGTGGTCGTTTTTCAGCCTTTGTTACCTTGGCCGTGTCCCTGAGTATTGCACACCTTGTGCTTTTTGACACTCCAGTGATGTTGCAGCTCTGAAATATGGCAAAACTGGTGGCGAGTGGCATCTTGGCAGCTTCACGCTTGACTTTCCTCAGTTCACGGGCAGTTAGTTTGCGCCTTTTTTTTCAACGCGCTTCTTGCGACCCTGTTGCCTATTTTGAATGAAGCGCTTGATTGTTCGATGGTCACGCTTCAAAAGCTGGGCAATTTTAAGAGTGCTCCATCCCTTTGCAATATATGTCACTATTTTTGACTTTTCTGAGTCCGTCAAATCCCTCTTCTGACCCATTTTGCCAAAGGAAAGGAAGTTGCCTAATAATTTTGCACACCTGATATAGGGTGTTGATGTCATTAGACCACCCCCCCTGTTCATTACAGAGATGCACATCACCTGGTATGCTTAATTGGTAGGAGGCTTTCAAGCCTATGCAGCTTGGAGTAGGCCAACATGCATAGAGAGGGTAATGTGGTCAACATACTCATTTGCCTAATAATTCTGCACTCCCTGTACACTTAATGATAAGGGCATCATGAACCCCCAGAGTGCTCTTTTGAATGAAGGGCCTCCAAATTGAAGCTTCAATTTTTGTGTGCCAAATAGGCCTAACACATGTACAACAAGTCTGATGCACCTTATATCTAACAATAACATGCCAGCCGCAGAGTGAGACACTGATAACAGAAATCTTCAATCTATTGCAAGTAAAAAAATAAAATAAAAAATAATAAAAAATCAAGAAACAATATATAGAAAAAGGCTGTGCTTACAAAAAGTTTGTCTCAAATGAATTAACACTTTTCAATAACATTCATCAACTTATTTCAATGCACTGTTCTACTTGGAAACCTTTGGTCCTGGCATTCACATGGACACGTGTTTGTTCGGTGAGGTAGTGATCTCACCCTTTTACTCTGTCCATTCAAAATTGGCAATTTTGGAAATGAGGCTCAGCACCCTTGGGTTGACAGCATACTGACGTCCCTTTGCTTTTCGCTTGACTTTGGTCCCTTGATCTGGGTTGATTCTGAAGATGCATCTGTTGGAAAAACATTTAACACAAACCATTCAGGGCGGCACGGTGGTACAGTGGTTAGCGCTGTCGCCTCACAGCAAGAAGGTCCGGGTTCGAGCCCCGTGGCTGGCGAGGGCCTTTCTGTGTGGAGTTTGCATGTTCTCCCCGTGTCCGTGTGGGTCCCCTCCGGGTGCTCCAGTTTCCCCCAAAGACATGCAGGTTAGGTTAACTGGTGACTCTAAATTGACCGTAGGTGTGAATGTGAGTGTGAATGGTTGTCTGTGTCTATGTGTCAGCCCTGTGATGACCTGGCGACTTGTCCAGGGTGTACCCCGCCTTTCGCCCGTAGTCAGCTGGGATAGGCTCCAGCTTGCCTGCGACCCTGTAGAACTGGATAAAGCGGCTAGAGATAATGAGATGAGATGAGATGACAAACCATTCAGAGAAAACTAATGTTGGCATTAAAGCCAGTGAAACAGCATCTTTAGATACAAAGTTAATACGTTTTCACAAAGCTACACTATGCAATTTCCAATCATTAGAGGGGGTTGAGAGTAGAAATGCACTGAGACTCCTACGGTAACTTGAGCAGTATGTATACATACCGCATGTCACAGAGCCTGTGAATATTCTCATTCATTCAGGTCATAGTTATCACAAGGAAATTTAATTGAACGCAACTGGACTTGGTTATATGTCTTTGAAGACGTTTCACCTAGGACTAGTCCTAGTCTAGTCCAGCCTAGTCAGACGAGATTTAACTCCCACATCTCCTCACTGAAAACAATTAATACTGGAGCACCGCAAGGTTGCGTTCTCTCACCAATTTTATACACACTGTACACCAATGACTGCCAGGCATCCTCCCCAGCTCATACCTTTTTTAAGTATGCCGATGACACAGCACTGGTGGGCTTCCTACATTCTGACACCTTATCCGTTGAAGGTTTTGAAAGGGAGGTTCAGGGTTTTATTAGGTGGTGTACAGACAATTTTTTATTGGTCAGTGTTAAGACAAAGGAAATGGTGATAGATTTTAGCAAAAAAGGAATACCTATCTCCCCATCCAAGATTAATGGCGAACAGATAGAGCGGGTCTCATCTTACAAGTATTTGAGAATAGAGATAGACGACAGATTGTGTTTTAACCAGTGTGCACAGACCAAATGTAAGAAGCTACTGTACAACAGAGGATGTTCTTTCTTAGGAAACTCAAAGATTTTAGATTAGACTGCAGTATTCTCCAATTGTTTTATAAATCACTTTTACAGAATATTTTATCATTTGGGCTAATATGGAAATATGCACGTACAGGACCACAAAAAATTGCAGCGTATCATTAAATCAGCCAGCTGGGTTATTGGTGTGGACCAGACATCTGCAGTCGAGCTGTACAATGAGCTTATTTTAAGAAAGATGGATCAAATTTTAACTGACCCAACACATCCTCTGTTCCCAAAGTTTTTCAGAAGCACCAGGTCTAATAACAGATTTCTGCAGAGGCCAATCAGGACAGCGAGGAACCACAAATCATTTGTACCCACAGCAATAAGACTATACAATAACAAACCAAAAACATCTGTTGCACTTTAGTTCACTCATCTGTACAAATTTCCTTTTATGGATTTTATTTATTTTATGTAGCGCACAGTTTTTATCTTTTGTTTTTATCTCTTATTGTTTTTATCTTACATCACACCTTTTATCACAGATTTATTTTAATGTGGTATGTCTATTGTCTGTCTGTCTATATGTCTTTGGTATGTTTTGAGGAGATGTGCAATATGGACCACTTGAGTTTCCCCCTGGGGGATAATAAAGTTTACCTTGACCTTGAGCATGAACTGACAAAGAGGTGAAACGTCTTCAAAGACATATTACTATGGCTAAGTCATAGGCTACAGCTCCCTCAAACAAGTCATGCCCTATGCATGGAGGAAGGCCTGGCTGACATACATGGAAATATTTCAGAGTGTTGAAGATGGAGTCACAATATATGCCTTTGACATGATTCACATCACTCTCCTGCAATAACTGCACTGCTTCTTTGTAGTTATCAACTGTTCGTACAGGAAAGCTCTGACTCACACTCTCAAGTTGGTCTCTTTGTACCTGCAGAAGTACTTGGAGGTGCTGAAATTCAGAGTGTAGCCACTAATGCGGTGTGACCCCAAATTGTCACCTGCAATAGATATTATGGTTGCTCGAACCACACGACCAGAGGGTGTCACGAGTCCATGTTCTTCAAGTTGTCTCAGGTCTGACAACAATCTCGAAAACACTGTCCTGACCAAAGGATTTAAAGTCTGTCTCTTTGCACAACAGTTCGAACTGCATATTGTCAATACTGGAACGATGGAATGGCTTAAAGTCAGCGAGTGTGAAGTATACTCCGACAAGTTTATGTTTTCTCTTGGATGACCCAAGTGGGTTCACAACTTCAAACGCATCCTGATACAAAATCAGTTTCAGGACTACATCACCTGCTTGTAGAGACAAGTCTTTGGATTTGAAGACAGAGCCATCACAAATATCACTTAAGATGATATCAGAAACAGGACGATTTTGAGACTCCACACACTTTTCCCACACAACAGGATCTTTTAGAATGGCTCTTAAAGTGTCATGCAAGGGTATGTATTGTGTATAACAGTCTCTTCTATGTTCATTGGTGCCCAGGTAAACATTTTCTGGGTGCACATAGGCAAAGTTCCTCTCAAAATGCTGCCTCCTGGTATGTTCAGTGGAGAGATGAGCGCTACATGCAGCATGCAAATCAGTTTCCTGGAGACTCTGAAAAACTGAATCAAGCTCAGCATCTGACATGTTACTATTAGCTCTAAGTGTCTCTTTAATCTTGTCTTTTGTGTACTGATGACAAATGTCATTCAGGCCATTAATTTCTTCAACAATCATTTGAATAGTTGACGATGGAACCAAGTACTTTGCCTGGAGTTGCATGTAAAACAGGTACAGATTCCTCATGTACAACCCCGATTCCAAAAAAAGTTGGGACAAAGTACAAATTGTAAATAAAAATGGAATGCAATGATGTGGAAGTTTCAAAATTCCGTATTTTATTCAGAATAGAACATAGATGACATATCAAATGTTTAAACTGAGAAAATGTATCATTTAAAGAGAAAAATTAGGTGATTTTAAATTTCATGACAACAACACATCTCAAAAAAGTTGGGACAAGGCCATGTTTACCACTGTGAGACATCCCCTTTTCTCTTTACAACAGTCTGTAAACGTCTGGGGACTGAGGAGACAAGTTGCTCAAGTTTAGGGATAGGAATGTTAATACAGATCCTGGGCCATTCAGACATTTTTTTGCACTGCACTACACCTTCACATTCTTTAAGTATTTCATCTAACTGAAAACATCCATGCAAAAGTGGCACATATTATTATAATCTGGAAACCCTCTGCAATAACAAAATGAGAATAAATTGAGTGAATAAAAAGTAGTTTTTATTTAAATGTAGTTCAAATACAACATGGGCAAAATACTATTTTCAAAGGTCATCACGCTTTGTACAAAAACACACAATAAATGTATAGGGCCAAAGATTTTGAAGCCTGTATCTTATGATCACAAGCGCTGGTTGCATAGCAGTGAAAAAACCATTCAAAAATATTTTGTGATTACATTGCTAATTACGGGCGGCACGGTGATGTAGTGGTTAGCCCTGTCGCCTCAAAGCAAGAAGGTCCGGGTTCGAGCCCCGTGGCTGGCGAGGGCCTTTCTGTGCTGAGTTTGCATGTTCTCCCCGTGTCCATATGGGTTTCCTCCGGGTGCTCCGGTTTCCCCCACAGTCCAAAGACATGCAGGTTAGGTTAACTGGTGACTCTAAATTGACCGTAGGTGTGAATGGTTGTCTGTGTCTATGTGTCAGCCCTGTGATGACCTGGCGACTTGTCCAGGGTGTACCCCGCCTTTTGCCTGTAGTCAGCTGGGATAGGCTCCAGCTTGCCTGCGACCCTGTAGAACAGGATAAAGCGGCTACAGATAATGAGATCAGATGAGATAAAATCTGCAAGTTAACTGGCTTTTATAGATACAGCTTAATTAGTTATATCAAGAACTTTCCTTACATATATGTGGGATATAGTTATTATTCAAACATCTCATCATCTCTAGCCACTTTATCCTTCTACAGGGTCGCAGGCAAGCTGGAGCCTATCCCAGCTGACTACGGGCGAAAGGCAGAGTACACCCTGGACAAGTCGCCAGGTCATCACAGGGCTGACACATAGACACAGACAACCATTCACACCTACGGTCAATTTAGAGTCACCAGTTAACCTAACCTGCATGTCTTTGGACTGTGGGGGAAACCGGAGCACCCGGAGGAAACCCATGCAGACACGGGGAGAACATGCAAACTCCACACAGAAAGGCCCTCGCCGGCCACGGGGCTCGAACCTGGACCTTCTTGCTGTGAGGCGACAGCACTAACCACTACACCACCGTGCCGCCAGAGTTATTTTTAACTTACTATTTACATGAGCATTCCCATGCCAATAGCAATACCAGTGGACAAGCATAAAGCCATTACCTGGCGTTCCTGGGGTTGTGGATACTACAGCATAACAGTAAAAGTGGAAAAAAAAGATGCCAAAGAGTCTCACTTTATGATGCATCACATCTTGCTTTATTATTTTGAAAAAAAAAATGACAAAAACTGGCTTGGATACAAAATGTGAATGACCACTTCAAAGTTAAATTTAACTGAAAGCAAATAACAACAACAACAACAAATAAAACAAAATAAATTCAAATTTTAAAAATATCTTAACGGCATAGCCCAGCCAAAAATCAAACTTTATCAGCTGTTTCCTTCCTCTGACGAAACCGAATTGACAGGACCTTTTCCAAACACTTCACTTGTGCAAAGTCCAATGCCTAAATGCACTTGGAGCCTGAAACAAAAAAAACAAAAACACTTATTAACCATATCTATGTTGATTAATCAGGATTTCAAAACACTTATACAATGGGATATTTGTGTTATTTAAACAATTCCCTATATGCAAATATGAAAGAAAACTCAAAAACACAAATGATTTGATTTGCTGGAGCATATGAGACTCAGGAACTGAGAAAATAAAACAGTTTAAATTTGACAACCTTTTAGGTGAGTTATGAAATGTACAGTAGTGCTTGAAAGTTTGTGAACCCTTTAGAATTTTCTATATGTCTGCATAAATATGACCTAAGACATCATCAGATGTTCACACAAGTCCTAAAAGTAGATAAAGAGAACCCAGTTAAACAAATGAGACAAAATATGATACTTGGTCATTTATTTATTGAGGAAGATGATCCAATATTACATATCTGTGAGTGGCAAAAGTATGTGACCCTCTAGGATTAGCAGTTAATTTGAAGGTGAAATTAGAGTCAGATGTTTCCAATCAATGGGATGACAATCAGGTGTGAGTGGGCACCCTGTTTTATTTAAAGAACAGGGATCAATCAAAGCCTGATCTTCACAACACATGCTTGTGGAAGTGTATCATGGCATGAACAAAGGAGATTTCTGAGGACCTCAGAAAAAGCATTGTTGCTGCTCATCAGGCTGGAAAAGGTTACAAAACCATCTCTAATGAGTTTGGACTCCACCAATCCACAGTCACACAGACTGTGTACAAATGGAGGAAAATTCAAGACCATTGTTACCCTCCCCAGGAGTGATCGACCAACAAAGATCACTCCAAGAGCAAGGTGTGTAATAGTCGGCAAGGTCACAAAGGACCCCAGGGTAACTTCTAAGCAACTGAAGACCTCTCTCATGTTGGCTAATGTTCATGAGTCCACCATCAGGAGAACACTGAACAACAATGGTGTGCATGGCAGGGTTGCAAGGAGAAAGCCACTGCTCTTCAAAAAGAACATTGCTGCTCATCTGCAGTTTGCTAAAGATCACATGGACAAGCCATAAGGCTATTGGAAAGATGTTTTGTGGACGGATGCGACCAAAATAGACCATTTTGGTTTAAATGAGAAGCGTTATGTTTGGACAAAGGAAAAGACTGCATTCCAGCATAAGAACCTTATCCCATCTGGGAAACATGGTAGTGGTAGTATCATGGTTTGGACCTGTTTTGGTGCATCTGGGCCAGGACAGCCTGCTCTCATTAATGTAACAATGAATTCTGAATTATACCAGAGAATTCTAAAGGAAAATATCAGGATATCTGTCCATGAACTGAATCTCAAGAGAAGGTGCTTCATGCAGCAAGACAACGACCCTAAGCACACAAGTCGTTCTACCAAAGAATGGTTAAAGAAGAATAGTTACTGTTTTGGAATGGTCAAGTCAAAGTCCTGACCTTAGGCCAAGTTTACATTAGACCGTATCTGTCTCGTTTTCTTCGCGGATGCACTGTCCGTTTACATTAAAGCGCCTAGAAACGCCGGGAAACGGGAATCCGCCAGGGTCCACGTATTCAATCCAGATCGTGTCTGGTCCGGTGCTGTGTAAACATTGAGAATACGCGGATACGCTGTGCTGAGCTCTAGCTGGCGTCGTCATTGGACAACGTCACTGTGACATCCACCTTCCTGATTCGCTGGCGTTGGTCATGTGATGCGACTGCTGAAAAATGGCGTGGACTTCCACCTTGTATCACCTTTCATTAAAGAATATAAAAGTATGAAAATACTGCAAATACTGATGCAAATACTGCCCATTGTGTAGTTATGATTGTCTTTAGGCTTGCCATCCTTCCACTTGCAAGTGGTAAGTGACGCGCATACCCGATATGCACTGAGATCACACACACAGCGGCTCAGTCCCGAATCATTGCTCGTGCACTTCACTCGCGCGCTCTGTGAGCTGCGCAGGGCCAGAGTGCGCACCCTCCAGAGGGCACTCGCTGTTCAGGGCGGAGTGATTTGGAGCGCAGGAGGCCTGTGGAGCCGAGCGTATCCGTGTATTGGCGTTGCTGTGTGCACGCTAATCGTTTTAAAAACGTTAATCTGATGATCCGCTGATACGGTCTAATGTAAACCCCACCTTAATCCAATGAAAATGTTGTGGAAGGACCTGAAGCGAGCAGTTCATGTGAGGAAACTCACCAACATCCCAGAGTTGAAGCTGTTCTGTACGGAGGAATGGGCTAAAATTCCTCCAAGCCGGTGTGCAGGACTGATCAACAGTTACCGGAAACGTTTAGTTGCAGTTATTGCTGTACAAGGGGGTCACACCAGATACTGAAAGCAAAGGTTCACATACTTTTGCCACTCACAGATATGTAATATTGGATCATTTTCCTCCATAAATAAATGACCAAGTATAATTGTGGCAGCGGGGGCGTGGTCAAGCGCCGGTCTGTGACAGGAGGGCGGAGTTGGGGAAGGTAAGTGGCAGAATCGCTTCACCTGAGTGTGATTAATCTATGTTTTGTGTGTGTTCTCCCCAGTAAACCGGGCTATTTAAGGAGGGAGAGCGAGAGCAGAGGAGCTCTCTCTACAACCCGAGGACCGGAATGTGTGTGTGTGTGTGTGTGACTGAGAGAGAGAAACGCTTCCGCTGAAAAGTGCGAATAAAAGAGTTTTGCGAACTCAGTCTCTGTCCTGCCGTCCTCTGTGCTCCACCCACATCTCGAGAACCTTTACAGTGGTGCTGAAACCCGGGATCGTGGAGCACCTGTCCTGCAGCCCCATGGAATCCTCCCCGTTCGCGGACTTGATCCACGCCCTCGCCACGGCTCAGCAGAGCCAGCACCAGGCACTCGTCACGCTCTGGAAGGAGCAGGAGCAGCGCTTCGAAGCCCTGGTGCTGGCTCAACAGGAAGACCGAGAGGCGTTCCGGCGCCTCCTCGCGTCGGCGGGGTCCACCAGCGCACCGGCCGCGGGCCCGTCTCCCATCACCTTGACTAAGATGGGCCCGCAGGACGACCCCGAGGCATTCATCGCGTTGTTCGAACAGGTCGCCGAAGCCTCGGGGTGGCCGATGGAGCAGCGCGCGGCGCGCCTCCTCCCCCTCCTGACGGGAGAGGCGCAGTTAGCCGCACTACAGCTCCCCGCCGACCACCGGCTGGCCTACGCCGACCTTCGCCGGGCTGTCCTCCAGCGCGTGGGGCGCACGCCGGAGCAGCAGCGCCAGCGCTTCCGCGCGCTGCGAATGGAGGAAGTCGGCAGCCCATTCGCGTTCGGCCAGCAGCTCCGGGACGCCTGCTGGCGGTGGCTGAGGGCCGAAGATCGCGACGCCGAGGGGATCATCGACCAGGTGGCGCTGGAACAATTCATCGCCCGCCTACCCGCCGGAACCGCGGAGTGGGTCCAGTGCCACCGCCCGGCGTCGCTGGATCAGGCCGTAGGACTGGCGGAGGATCATCTGACGGCTGTCCCGGCGGCAGGACAACGGCTGTCATCTTCTTCTCTCTCCTCTTCTCTCTCTCTCTCTCTTCCCCCTCCTCCCGTGTCCCGTCCTCGCCCCATTCCCCCACCACGGAGGCGGGGGCCGGCTCCACCCCAGCCGGCCCGCCGCACCCGTGGTGCCCTCCCGTTTCTCCCTGCTGTGTCTGTCTCTCCCCCCCCTCAGGTGAGTGACCCTCAAACCACAGCTGCAGAGGGGAGGCCCGGGCCGGTTTGCTGGCGCTGCGGGGAACCGGGCCACCTGCAGCAACAGTGTGTCGCGATGGAGGTGGGGGCGGTGGTGCGGATCCCCGACGCGCCAGAGGCTGCCCTCGATCAGGCCGGAGCATATCGCATACCGGTAAGTGTACAAGGGGCGACATATCAGGCGTTGGTGGATTCGGGTTGCAACCAGACCTCGATCCGCCAAAGCCTGGTGCAAGACGAGGCATTGGGAGGAGCACAAGGGGTGAAGGTGTTGTGTGTGCACGGGGATGTTCACTGCTACCCGTTGGTGTCGGTCCACATACATTTCAGAGGGGACAAATCCATAGTAAAGGTGGCAGTTAATCCTCGCCTTACCCACTCTTTGATCTTGGGGACTGATTGGCCGGGATTCCGGGGGTTGATGGCACACCTAGTAAAGAGTGGGTCCTGCCGGTTAGCGGGGGGGGGTCCCGGTGTCGTTTTGGCTGGAGCTGCGGTCGCAGAGCCGTCTACGTCATCTCCGCGACAGAGTGAGGAGCCCCCGGCCCCTCCTCTTTCTATTGGGGAATCCCTCGCGGATTTCCCACTGGAACAATCGCAAGACGAAACTCTGCGACACGCGTTTGACCAAGTGAGAGTAATCGATGGTCAAACGCTCCAGCCGAACGCCACCCCGACCTTCCCCTATTTTTCCATTTTAAAGGATAGGTTGTACCGAGTGACGCAGGACACTCAGACGAAGGAACGTGTCACCCAGTTGTTAATTCCAAAGAGCCGCCGGGAATTGGTATTCCAGGCGGCTCACTTTAATCCCATGGCGGGACACCTTGGGCAGGATAAAACACTCGCCTGGATAATGGCCCGGTTCTATTGGCCGGGGATTCGCGGCGACGTCCGTAAGTGGTGTACAGCGTGCCGCGAATGCCAGTTAGTAAATCCCGCGGCCATTCCAAAAGCGCCTTTGCGCCCCCTACCATTAATCGAGACCCCGTTTGAAAGAATTGGGATGGATCTCGTCGGGCCATTAGATCGGTCAACACGAGGGTACCGCTTTATATTGGTTCTGGTGGACTATGCAACGCGATACCCGGAGGCGGTGCCTCTTCGCAATATCTCCGCACGTAGTATTGCAGAGGCCCTCTTCCACGTCATCTCCCGGGTCGGAATCCCGAAAGAGATTCTGACTGACCAAGGCACCTCGTTTATGTCATGAACACTGGCCGAACTGTATGGGCTACTGGGTATTAAGCCGATCCGCACCAGCGTGTATCACCCACAGACGGACGGTTTAGTTGAACGGTTCAACCGCACCCTCAAGAATATTATCAAAAAATTCGTAAGTGAGGACGCACGTAACTGGGATAAGTGGCTCGAACCCTTGTTGTTTGCAGTGCGAGAGGTCCCCCAAGCCTCCACGGGGTTCTCCCCGTTTGAATTATTGTATGGGCGTAAGCCGCGCGGCATCTTAGATGTACTGCGGGAAAATTGGGAGGAGGGACCTTCACAGAGCAAAAATGAAATTCAATACGTTATGGATCTGCGCGCAAAACTCCACACACTCACCCACTTAACTCAGGAGAATTTGCGGCAGGCCCAGGAACGGCAAACCCGCCTGTACAACAAGGGCACGCGCCTTAGAGAGTTCACTCCGGGAGATAAGGTACTCGTCCTGCTGCCCACGTCGAGCTCCAAATTAATTGCCAAGTGGCAAGGGCCCTTCGAGGTCACACGGCGAGTCGGGGACGTCGACTATGAGGTTAGGCGAACGGACAGGGAGGGGGCGCTACAGATCTACCACCTCAATCTGCTGAAGCTCTGGAACGAGGAGGTCCCCGTGGCGTTGGTGTCGGTAGTTCTGGAGAAGGCAGAGCTGGGGCCGGAGGTCCAAAAAGGGTCATCGGCATCTCGCACCTCTCCGGTCCCCTGTGGAGACCACCTCTCCCCGACCCAACTCACGGAGGTCGCCCAGTTGCAGGCCGAGTTTTCGGATGTGTTCTCGCCCCTGCCCGGTTGCACCAATCTCATAGAACACCACATAGAGACGCCCCCGGGGGTGGTAGTGCGTAGCCGTCCTTATAGATTACCCGAACACAATAAAAAGGTGGTTCGGGAAGAACTTCAGGCCATGCTCGAAATGGGCATCGTCGAGGAGTCCCACAGTGACTGGAGCAGCCCGGTGGTCTTGGTTCCCAAGGCCGACGGCTCGGTCCGGTTCTGTGTGGACTATAGAAAAGTCAACGCGGTGTCTAAATTCGACGCGTACCCAATGCCTCGTATTGATGAGCTGCTCGATCGACTAGGCACGGCTCGCTTTTACTCGACACTGGATTTGACGAAGGGATATTGGCAGATCCCCTTGACTCCATTATCCCGGGAAAAAACGGCCTTTTCCACACCGTTCGGCTTACACCAGTTCGTCACACTTCCGTTTGGGCTGTTTGGGGCGCCCGCTACGTTTCAGCGGCTGATGGACCGGGTCCTCCGGCCCCACGCCACCTATGCGGCCGCGTACTTGGATGACATCATCATTTATAGTAATGACTGGCAGCGGCACCTGCAACACCTGAGGGCCGTCCTTAGGTCGCTGAGGCGGGCGGGGCTCACTGCCAACCCGAAGAAGTGTGCGATTGGGCGGGTGGAAGTACGGTATCTGGGCTTCCACTTGGGTAACGGGCAGGTGCGTCCCCAAATTAATAAGACCGCAGCGATTGCGGCCTGCCCGAGGCCCAAGACCAAAAAGGGGGTGAGACAGTTCCTGGGGCTGGCTGGCTATTATCGTAGGTTTATACCTAATTATTCGGACGTCACCAGCCCGCTGACTGACCTCACTAAAAAGGGGGCGCCAGATCCGGTCCAGTGGACGGAGCAGTGCCAGCGGGCTTTCTCTGAGGTAAAGGCTGCACTGTGTGGGGGGCCACTGTTACACTCCCCTGACTTCTCTCTCCCTTTTTTGTTACAGACGGATGCGTCGGACAGAGGGCTGGGGGCCGTTTTGTCCCAGCAGGTGGGGGGAGAGGATCGCCCAGTATTATACATCAGCCGGAAGCTGTCGGTGCGTGAGGGGCGCTACAGCACTATCGAAAAAGAGTGTCTGGCGATCAAGTGGGCGGTCCTCGCCCTCCGTTACTACCTGCTGGGGCGCTCTTTCACCCTCTGTTCGGACCACGCGCCCCTCCAGTGGCTCCACCGCATGAAGGATGCCAACGCGCGGATCACCCGTTGGTATCTAGCGCTCCAACCTTTCAACTTCAAGGTGGTCCACAGGCCGGGGGCGCAGATGGTCGTTGCGGACTTCCTCTCCCGTCAAGGGGGGGGGGGGAATCGGCTGCGGGCCGGACGGGCGCCCGGCCTGAGTCGGGCGGTGGGGGTATGTGGCAGCGGGGGCGTGGTCAAGCGCCGGTCTGTGACAGGAGGGCGGAGTTGGGGAAGGTAAGTGGCAGAATCGCTTCACCTGAGTGTGATTAATCTATGTTTTGTGTGTGTTCTCCCCAGTAAACCGGGCTATTTAAGGAGGGAGAGCGAGAGCAGAGGAGCTCTCTCTACAACCCGAGGACCGGAATGTGTGTGTGTGTGTGACTGAGAGAGAGAAACGCTTCCGCTGAAAAGTGCGAATAAAAGAGTTTTGCGAACTCAGTCTCTGTCCTGCCGTCCTCTGTGCTCCACCCACATCTCGAGAACCTTTACAATAATATTTTGTCTCATTTGTTTAACTGGGTTCTCTTTATCTACTTTTAGGACTTGTGTGAAAATCTGATATTGTTTTAGGTCATATTTATGCAGAAATATAGAAAATTCTAAAGGGTTCACAAACTTTCAAGCACCACTGTATCTGGTCAACCTCATGAGGGAAACATACTGATAATTTGCCACAGGTAACAGGATTGAATTAGAATTTATATTCATTCATCGGAGCTTCATAAAGTAAAATCAGGACAACAAAACCTTTGATATCTGAAAGCATGACGCGTCTTCTGGCTGATAAGCTAACTGAATGAACCTACCTGTTGCCCCACTTTCCCCACCTCAATTAACCAAATGTTTGAACATACCTTCGTTCAGTGTAGCCTTCTTGTAGAGATTCAAGAACCACCTGGTGGAGATAAAATGTCAAAGTGAATAACTGCCAATAAAAGAAACCAACACTGGGGCAGATATGTTTTTGTTAAAATATCATTCACAACCCAATTTAAACAACATTTCATTCCAAAAAGAAAAGTTACTTTTATGGCTGCTAGGTCTTTTTTTCCAGTCTAACAATAAGAGATATCCAAAATTCCCTCATTAAAAAAACTATGACACAAATATATGAACAAAATGAAACAAGAATTGTGCCTTTATCCAATATTAATTTTATTTTTTTTGCTCTGAATGTATGTAAATTAGCACATTTAAATAAGACAACGCCCTGTTAGCATATTTTAAGTCATTTTCAGAAAACTTGTCAAACAAATAAAAATGTTCTCATTGGTTTTGTGGTGATATCATGAAGCTAACACTGTTAGCTTCATGATATCACCACAAGCTTGCTCACCTGTAAGGTGAATGGTAACTTGAGTGTCCCTCGTTAACAATATTATTCAATTTGCAGTTTCATTAGCCAATTCCAATTTTTGTGGTTTTTGATTTTCTTTCATTGGAGCTGTAATTAACAGCAAACACAAAAGGTGATTTTAAAATATTATTTTTTTCCATTCTAAGACACTGTTAAAGAACTACTTATCTAAAAAAATTTAAATTGCACAATATTACATGACTAATCTCTCATTCTCACTCAGAAAAATCTCCTGAAAATGTTGACTTTCAAACCCTTTATTTCCTCTGTTCTCCTGAATTTCATATAAATAATGTTGGAAATGTAAAAAAATAGGCTGTTTCTTCATCTCTGAAAATAATACATAGCTGAATTTACTATATTATGTTCACATTGTTGAATGATTTAAACTGCATTATTTACACTTATCTCTGGATGTTGTAATTCAGAAACATAAAAGTTTACATCGGGGCGGCACGGTGGTGTAGTGGTTAGCGCTGTCGCCTCACAGCAAGAAGGTCTGGGTTCGAGCCCCGTGGCTGGCGAGGGCCTTTCTGTGCGGAGTTTGCATGTTCTCCCTGTGTCTGCGTGGGTTTCCTCCGGGTGCTCCGGTTTCCCCCACAGTCCAAAGACATGCAGGTTAGGTTAACTGGTGACTCTAAATTGAGCGTAGGTGTGAGTGTGAATGGTTGTCTGTGTCTATGTGTCAGCCCTGTGATGACCTGGCGACTTGTCCAGGGTGTACCCCGCCTTTCGCCCGTAGTCAGCTGGGATAGGCTCCAGCTTGCCTGTGACCCTGTAGAAGGATAAAGTGGCTAGAGATAATGAGATGAGAAAAGTTTACATCGTCACACTCAATTACAATAACTAGCCTACAATTAGAGACTATTTCATCATTTTTCTGTTACTGATGTCTCTTACTTTTCCTCTTCTGCTTTGAATGGTCGGTCTGTTTGCAGCTGCAGCGAGTTTTTAATCTTGTTCTTTATCCAATTATTATCATATGATTATGTATTTCCATGAAGAGTGACACATCTCATGTCAGGTCGAACTTTTTATTCATATATTCATATGCTTAAGTTTTATTTTAGTGTTTCACCGTTCTCAAGGTTTACTCCAGAAACATCAATTGAATAATACTATAACGTGCTGTATCCCCCAGCCTCGGGGAGCCAGGGAGGGAGAGCTGGAACTGGAGGTTGCACCCATATACGTATGTACAGCGAAATAAAAATGGGACATTTGATTTTAATCCTGCTGCGATTCTTTATAACTCTGTGTTGTCGGTTAAGTAAAGAAGCTGTGTGGATGGCATTAAACTTGCAGCATGTGTGTGTTTTACATTTGCACAGAATCAGCTATAATTGTGAGGACCAGCCCAGCCATTCAACAGTAACGGTCGAGCAGGCCACTTAAATGATCGACTTTATTTATACCTACCATTCAAATAACATTAAGCATTAAGGTCTTGGCAAGGTGACCATCTCAACTTAAAATGGGGCAGGATACCCCGCAGAAAAATTGCCAGCAATAATGCTTACAGACCGACGCTAGCCACAGGCTGACCGAAGGTTGGTAGGGTCTAGCTAACGTTACAGATTTGGCGCCATTAAGTTGTTAGCTTATAAGTCGTGTAACTTAATTCCTTTACAAGGCTCTTAACACACTACGGTAACTTCAGTTAACATGAACAGCGTCTGATTAATTCTGGTTTTCGACAACAATAAGCAAAAAAAAAGAAAGAAAAACATTTTTCTTACCTTACTGATATTTAATGTTAAATGTCAAAGGCGCTCAGCTCAGACCTGGTTCAGACTGGTTTGGACCAGACTTGTTGCTGCAAAATGTTCCTACAATGCACTTGGGGTGCATATACCTCATAGTGTTTGGTGTTGAATGGAAAAGAGGAGAGATAACAAGGTTTGTTTTGTTGAGATTGTGAATATAAGAAGATTGGCTTGCATTACTTAATTATTCTTGTTGAGAAAAAAAAATTATTTTTGTTCCTAACAAACAAAAATTGATTCAAAACTAGATATATTTGTGTAAACAGACAAACTCGAATTTTTATTGTTAATATCACAAATTCAAATTATGTTAAATTTACTTCTCCTCAGATTTATTTTTTTCAGTGTAGTGGCCAGTACCATCGACACTGCGATGATACTGCAATAAAGCCCTGATTCAAAATTGCAGAACTGGCCCATACCCATCTTGAAAAGAAGTTGTTCCATGGTGACGGTCACAAAGGGTTTGGGACATAAAAGTTGGCTTGACCGAAAGGAGCCTTCTTTTGAGATGGTCTGTGCATGCTAGTTTAGAAGCTGCAAATGAAAGCTTCAAAGGTTCCACTGAGATTTGAACTCAAATCACTGGATTCAGAGTGCTAACCATTACACCATAGAACCAAAGCTGTGCAATTTAATTGTTTTAACCACCAAATTACTGGCTTCACCCTGGCCAAAAAAAAAAAAAGGGAAACATCACACTGGTCACAGACTGAGACATATAGAAGCCACACTTCTCAATGCTGAAACCTGGGATTGAACCAAGAACCTTTAGAACCAACAGCTCATCCACTGTTAAAATGCAACTCCAAGATATTACTGTGACTCTTCGAGCTTTGGCTTGTGTTGAACAATTCTGACTGGTTATCTTAAGACTGCTAGCCATAGAAGCCTTTGACTGCTTTCATTAGCAAATTTGTTACAGCAGCATAGCCTTTAATCTGAGGAATCAGGCAACTGCTGTCTTAAGACACTTCCATTCAGAGAAACAGACAATGAGCTGGTTAGCAGGATTAAACTTATACACATAACATTTGTGGTCACTTCACATGTAACCTCTGGATCATTGGAATCCACTGAAATGTCCAACACTACATTGGGCCAATACTCCTAATCCTTCCAAAGAAATGCAGGCCCTTCAAGCCAACAGTCATTCTTCAACAAGCCTGACACCTTCAGTTCTCTTGATGCATCATCTGTTGGATTGTCTTTGGTGCGGACATGTCGCCACTGTGATGGCTTGGATGCTTCTCAAATGGCTGAGACTCTATTTGCCACAAATGTTTGAAAACACCTATCCTCATTATTGATATACTTCAACACTGAAGTGCTGTCGGTCCAGAAGACCGAACCATCCAGTTGGAGTTTAAAGCATATATGCAGAGCCATGGCCTCACTTTCATTTATAAATGCCTTGAGACCTCAAGAATGGCACAGGAATAGTTTTAAGTGCTAACAATACACTTAATATAGTAATTTTTACAATTAAAGTGATTTATACAGGTAGCAGTCTGAGTGAATGACCTTGACGTCCGTAACATCACAACAGGAAGTCTATCGGTCTCATAACCATTTCCGCTATACTAGAACACAGAGCTGACTGCAACTCCTATCCTCCATTTTGAGCTAATTTATCACCATGCCACGTAGATGCATTGCTGGCGGGTGCAGCAACACGACAGAAGGTGGATTTACGTTGCATTCGTGGCCCAAGAATGTTCAAACTGCAAAGATTTGGATGCGTTTTGCGAGAAATTCACAGGCACATTGGGTGGCAATGAAGTGTTCTCTCCTCTGCTCTGCACATTTTACTAAAGACTTGTATGAAACCTCTGATCTACTGAGGAGCGTTGGTTATAAGCCCGTATTGAAAGAGGGTGCAGTATCAACAATTAAAGAAAAATAAAGCAAGGAAAGAAAAGTATTTATTTTATTTTATTTTTTTAAAGTGAGTTCAGCTGCACCAGTCCTCCCGGAGTGAGCCGAGGGTTGTTGCTAAAACCCGGGACGAAACGGGACGGGACATATCGCTCGGGCAGTGACCTCCCCACGGTTGTTGCTAAAACCAGTGGCATCCCATTCCGTCCCGGGTTTTAGTAATTGCCTGAGCCAAACAGTAATGGTGGAATACACAGTATGGAGAGAATGAATGGCGCACCCATCTTATTTCTAAACTGGATATTGCTGCCATTTCACCCTTACGTGGAAGAAGTGAATGAACGGAAAACTGAACGAACAACTGAAATTGTTTCAAAACAATCGGCCACAAGATCGGCCTTCAAGAAGTGAGAACACAGATGGGTAAGCTCCGACTCTCATTTGGATAAAAAAATAACAAAAACAACACATTGTTTATGTGCATTTAGATTAATACATGTACTTTGTATTGTGTGTTTAAGTTACTGGTATAAGATTAAATATAAGAATTGTTTCCAAGATGGTGGCGCGTACACACGCAGCGGCTCCTCTCCGTCCCAACAGAACGGTGTTTTCATGTTTTTTGTGTTTTAAAACAGCGTGTATCTGTTCGTCTTTGTCGTGTCCATCAGTCTTAAGGTGCACATACTCCCGTGAGTTTCTGCTCGACATCCGCAGAACTATATTCACGGATAAATCCAATGGACGCGGAAGTGCTATGCAACTACAGTTTGCTCCGGAGGCCTGCTCAACCACCGACCCCCACTTTCTGCATCCAGCCCACAGTAGAAGCGCCACAGGAGAAACATGTGGAAGCAGAAGAGGGGTAAGCGTGGAGGTATCTGGGCTAGGCTAGTGGCTAGCCCTCACCGGCTGGCTATCCCTACCATCACTCTGGCCAACGTACGCTCGCTGGACAACAAGCTGGATTATGTCCGCCTACTCCACTCATCTTCTAAGTCTGTGAGTGAGTGAGTGTTGTGTCCTTGTGTTTGTGGAAACATGGCTTAATGACAGCGTCCCGGACTGTGCCATTCAGCTAGCCTGGCTAACATGCTACCGGTCAGACAGAGCACTAGTCGAGGGGGGGAAGACTCATGGCGGAGGACTCTATGTTTACATCAGTGATGCCTGGTGCCACGATGCTGCTGTGGTCTGCAAACACTGCTCACCACTGGTGGAGTTTATAATTATTAATTATAAACCATTCTATCTGCCGAGGGAATTTACAGCCATATTGCGGGTAGCAATATACATCCCTCCCAGGTCCAATAACAACAGGAGTGAAGCACTGAATGAACTCTATCAGCACATCAGTGAGCAGCAGACAGCCCACCCATATGCTTTCCTCATCCTGACTGGGGATTTCAACCATGTAAACCCCAAGAGCGTGTTTCCAAAACTCTATGGACATATCAACTTTCCCACACGTGGAAACAATACTCTGGACAATGTTTACACCATGCACAAAGGTGCCTACAAAGCCCTACCCCTCCCCCACCTTGGGGCCTTAGATCACTCCACTGTTATGCTAATGCAAGCATACAGGCCACTGGTTAAAGTCACCAAACCAGCTACAAAGCAGGTACGTGTGTGGCCAGAGGGGTCCTCAGAGGCACTCCAGGACTGTTTTTCCACACTGACTGGAGCATGTTCAGACAGGCCGCCACCTACAACAACACTACAGATCTCCAGGAGTACACGGAGACCATCACTGCCTACATGAGGAGGTGCATGGACGACGTTACAGTCACCAGAACCATCTCCATTCTGGCCAATCAGAAGCCATGGCTGACAGGGGAAGTCCACAGGCTCCTGAGGGCTCGGAACACCGCCTTCAGAGCTGGGGACGAGGTGGGCCTGAGGACAGTTTGGGCCAACCTGTCACGAGGCATCAAGGTGGTCAAAAGACAGTATTCCAGGAACATTGCTGTCTACTTCAACGACAGCAGAGACACCAGGAACCTGTGGCAGGAGATTCAGACCATCACAGACTACAAGCCCTTGCCGCAGACCTGTGATAACTCCACCTCTCTGCTGAATCAGTTGAATGACTTCTTCGCTCGCTTTGAGGCAGACAACAGCACCACAGCACAGAAGACCCCACCACCTCCCGGCGACCAGGTGTTGATGCTGTCCTCAGACAGCGTGAGGCGAGCTCTCAGGATGACAAATGCACGGAAAGCCCCGGGTCCTGAGAACATTCATGGTCGTGTCCTGAGAGACTGTGCCGAGGAGCTCACAGATGTCTTTACAGACATCTTCAACATCTCGTTGAGCCAGGCTGTTGTCCCCATGTGCCTCAAAGCCACCACCATCATCCCGGTCCTGAAGAAGCCGCCTCCCTCCTGCTTCAATGACTACCGCCCGGTTGCACTCACTCCTATCCTCATGAAGTGCTTCGAGCGGCTAGTCATGCGGCATATCAAGTCTGCCCTCTCCCCCCACCCTGGACCCTTTCCAGTTTGCATATCAGTCCAACCGTTCGACCGATGACGCCATCTCTACTGCCCTCCACTCAGCCCTCACCCACCTGGAGACAAAAGACTCGTAAGTCAGAATGTTGTTCATAGACTTTAGCTCAGCATTCAACACAATCATTCCTCAGTAGCTCATTCATAAACTAGACCAGCTGGGACTCAACACCTCCCTGTGCAACTGGCTGCTGGACTTCCTGACGGGGAGACCACAGTCTGTACGGGTCGGCAGCAACTCCTCCAGCACCATCACATTGAACACAGGGGCCCCCCAAGGATGTGTGCTGAGCCCCCTCCTCTTCACTCTGCTGACCCACGACTGCACACCAACATCCAGCTCCAACCTCTTCATTAAGTTTGCGGATGACACGACTGTGGTGGGTCTCATCAACAATTGTGATGAGACAATCTACAGGAGTGAGGTGAGCCGCTTGGCCATGTGGTGCAAGGACAACAATCTCCGCCTGAATGTGGAGAAGACGAAGAAGATTGTTGTGGACTTCAGGAGAGCGCACACCCAGCATGCTCCACTAACTATCAACCGTGCTGCAGTGGAGAGGGTGAGCAGCACCACGTTTCTGGGTGTGCACATCTCTGAAGACCTGTCCTGGAGCAACAACACTGCATCACTGGCCAAAAAAGCCCAACAGCGTCTGTACTTTCTCCACAAACTGAGGAGAGCAAGAGCCCCGGCTCCCATCATGCACACATTCTACAGAGACACCATCAAGAACATCCTGACCAGCTGCATCACCGTGTGGTATGGTGCCTGCACCGTGTCCTGCTGCAAGACTCTGCAGCGCATTGTGAGAGCAGCTGAGAGGATCATTGGTGTCTCTCTCCCTTCTCATATGGAAATCTATAACTCCCGCCTCACCCGCAAAGCCATCAGGATTGCAGGTGACCCCACCCACCCATTTCACAGCCTCTTCAGCCTGCTGCCGTTGGGGAGGAGACTGCGGATTCTCCGGGCCAAAACAAGCAGGCTCAAGGACAGTTTCTTTTACCAGGCGGTCAGGAGGCTCAACTCCCTCCCTGTTCTGCCCCTCCTCCCCCCTCTGCCCCCTGTCACAGATTCTGCCAGCGCACCCCCCTGCCCCCCCTTCAGCATCTGACGTCATGTCACCCTCACAGTCTCCGCCCAACACACACACACACACACACACTCTCAACATTCATTCGCACACTGAACTCAGGGACTGCACATTTCACTTTACCTTGCTCATTTGCACTATTCTGCACTACCTCACCTTAACAGCTATTAGTTTATTGTTTATACTGGTTATTTCATGTTTACCTGCTATACGTCAAGTGCCCTTGACTGTTTATGTCCTTTTGCTCCAATTTATATGTGTATATATATATATATATATATATATATATATATATATATATATATATATATATATATATATATGTGTGTGTGTGTGTGTGTGTGTGTGTGTGAGTGTTTAGTCTATGTTTATACAGTTTATATTGTTTATTTCAATTATTCTATTTTTTATTTATTGCATTGCCTGTTTGCACCATGGGTCAGAGAGGACTGAAATTTCATCTGTGCTGTATGTCGAGCATGTATAGCATATTTGACAATAAAGTTGACTTGACTTGAAATTTAGGAGAATTTTTAAGGCAACGCCATAGAGCTGGGAGTACTCCTGCATCAGTGTTACCCAGAAGGATGTAAGAGAACAGGTGCAAAAAAGGTGCTTCAGCCTGCTGTCACTCTTCAGCTCATTAAGCTGCTCTTGCATTTGCAGTGACAAATCGTTTGAGGTGCAAACAAATGGGTCCCGAACCCATGAAAATGACCAGTAGTCCTCCTTGAAATAAGAATCTAACTGCTGCTTAAGCCCAGACAGGTGATCTGCAGCTGATTGAAAAATGCAGGAGAAATCACTGCCGTGTGCCTCAGTGATGAAGTCTGTGAGGCTGGGAAACATGTCACAACTTCAGACAATTATGCAGTCATGCCAGAGGACAAGTTTTTAGATGAAAGCATCCACTCTGTCAGCAAGGACCAACACATTGGGATCTCGGCCTTGCAAAGACAGATTCAAACTATTCAGTCTGTCAAATATGTCGACCAAACATGACAAGGAAGCTAGCCACAGGGAATCATGGAGGTGCTTGGCCAGTTCCGAATTGCTTTCAGTCAAAAACAACTTCACCTCTTCTAGCAGCTCATACAAGAGCTGTAACACTCTCCCTCTGGAAAGCCAGCAAAATGCTGTGTGCAAGAGCAGCTGTTCATGCCCAGAACCCATTTCCTGACAGAGGACCTCGAATAACCATGAATTCAATTGCCGTAACTTAATGTAATTTATCATCTGAACTGCCTGTTGAGCTGCAAGTGCCTAGCAATGAGTCCATCTTGCTAACGGAACTACCTGTTGAAGGTGTGTCACACTCTCACATCCTGTCATTGATCACGCCCCATCGGTACAAATACCAACATGCTTCTCCCAGACCAAGTCTGCATTTTTAACAAACAAGTCAATAAGATGAAAGATTGCTTCCCCAGTTGTACGGGTTTGAAGAGGAAGACAAAACAGAACATCCTCTTCAATCCCCTGGTCTTTCACAAACCTTATGTAGGTAAGCACCTGAGCCTGCCCAGCAATATCAATCAATGCATCTAACTGCAATGCATAGTAAGGACTCTGTCTAACTAGTTGAAACAAGTGCGCCTTAACATCACTGGCCAAATCAGAGATCCTGCAAGCTAATGACATTGGATAGTGGAATGTCACTAAGTTTAGCAGCGGCACTTTCCCCCAGCATTATTCTGAAAATTCTGTGCTGCAGGCAAAATCAGTGTCTCGGCTATAGTATGTGGCTTCCCAAGTTTAGCTATTCTTTGGGAGACCACGTATGAAGCTTCGAGACACTGACTAGACATGGTGGTATGTTTGGTTATGGTGGACTTTTGTAGATGAAGGGCATCACGCTTTCTTTTGAAATAATCCACCAGTTTGTTTTTCATGTCAGGGTGCTTGGTCTCCAAATGCCACTTTAATTTGTAGTTTCATGCTCTCACTGGCGAGCACCTCCACACAAACAACACATTGTGGGCGTGGTTCCAGTGTGCCAGTAACATAAAAAACATATGTTAAATAACTTTCGTCATATTTGCGGAGTTTTGTTTTTTTGGGAACTGGTGCATCAGTGGGACCAGCTCTTTTTTCACGAATTAGAAATTTGTCGATATTGTTTATTAACCCAATAAACAATCATTATGCTGCAAGTGTGAACGTAGCAAAGGGACTTGCTCAGCTAAGAATGCTGGCACCTTACCACCAGGCACCAGACTTAGCTCCACTAAAATGAGCAATCCACAAACCGTGCTTAATGTAATTAAGTTAAAATATAATTAACTGTGACACGATGTTGGACCTTACAATTTTAATTGAAGAAAAAAGGTGGAGGAAAGAGAGAAAAAAGTAGGAGAAAGCTTAAAGAAAGGAGAAAGAGTAGGTTGACAAGTAGGCAAAGGAGAAAGTAAGTTGACAAGTAGGAAAGAGAAATGGTAAGATCGGATTTAAATGGAGTTTTAAAGCGAGAAAAGAGGGCTGAAATAGTATTTAAAAAGACTGTTTAAGTTATTACTGCAATAGCAGTGCTGGAAGGCTAGCTATATATGCAAGGATATAGCCTTTAAAAAGGCTGCTGGTAAAAGGTAATTGAAAAGCTAATAGAAGGCTATATGAAAGCTGCAATGGTACGAGCTTGACTCGATTGCACAGTGGTGTGTTTCCGATGTCTGTGATCTCTTATGTACTTGAGATGTGTCTATAAAAGTTCCTTGCTGAAATTTCAAATAATAACTCTGCATTTTCAGTGGCTGGACTGAAGACAAGATGTTCATTATTTGTTGGTGCAACTGTAAACCAGCCCCTTGCATTTGCCACTGAGCGGTCTGTGACCACACACCCCACTCGCCAAGTGCCTGCGCCCCCAGTTTGAGAACCACTGCTTTAACACAGAAGACAAATACACGCGATGCGAGTGGTAAGATGGTGGCCATGGCTTCACTCTGATGAGCCTATGAGCTCTAGATTTTACATAGAGCTCAGAGAGTGAGCCACACACACACTCATTTGTCCGGCGCCCCGGGGGGCGGAAGTATACCGGAAGTGTTGGTGTTCACACAAAACTTAAATAAATAAATTTCAAAAATGGATTAAAATAATTAGATGGATACTGGGTGAAGTAGGATGAGTAAACAAGTCTGACTTATAAATTAATTAAGCAAAAGTATTTATGATTTAATATCGCATAGTCTTTCTCATCTGGATAATTGGAAAGGGGCGGAGCCTCAGCACCCCGTATTGACCCGCCCCCACTGTTCCCAGCGCCATTTTCAACCGACTCCATGGAGTAAGAAGAACAGCAACGGAACTGATCTAGAATCTAACAGTTTTAGTCATTTTGCTACATTTTGTTCATTTATTTTACAGTATTATTAATGAGGTCACAGAATGGCACTAATGCACATCTAGTAGTTTTCTGGGCAGGTAACATTAGAAAATACTTGTTTAAGTGCTCTGCCTATACGACCAATCGCTGTTATTGTTTATATTTGGCTTTAACGGTGCACACGCACTTGGTGGTCAGCAAGAAACGCTCCCCCCGCTCGCGCGCTCACATGGCTGTGTAAACATAAAGCAGAAACCTAAGGGTGTTTGGATTTCTGAGAATTGTAAATTATGAGGATGCATTATTTTACCGAGCACTATAGTTTGTTTGTATTTAAAATACATGTGCATGGATACTATTAAACTGGTGTTCTGTACTGTAGTAATGTGGAACACAAAAGGGATTTGTGATGGAAATTTGAATGATAATCGACAGTAAGTACACACCAATCTCTAGAAGAACAATTTATGAGAAACAGATACCAGAGTTGGTAAGGAAGGTCAAGGAAACTGTTTTGAAGAAGCTGAAGACCCAGTTGTCCGTGTCATTAACAACAGATCTCTGGTCAGATCGCAGGCTTCGCTCTTTTCTTGGAGTGACTGCCCATGTGTACTCTGAATCAAAGGATTCCTATGCAGTTGAATCTTACCTGCTGGACTGTAGGCATTTTACAGGTAGACATAGTGCAGAATGAATTGCTTCTGCTTTTGAGAAAATAACAGAGGAATATGCTATCCGCCAGAAGATAAGCTATATCATCACAGACAATGCTGCCAATATGAAATGCGCTTTCAAAGTTCACATGCCACAACACCAGTCTGATGAGAGTGAGGAGGAGAATCTAGATGATGAGCACTTGTGGGAGGACATGGATTCAGTGGAAGACACAGAATTACCCTGGTCATCAGGTGAACGGCTTTCCTGTTTTGCCCACTCTCTCCAGTTAGTTGTCAATGACGACATGAAGGAGGTGAGGTCAATCTCTCGCACCATAGCCAAAACATCACGGTTCACAACTCTGTTACATAGTAGCTCACAATTCAAAGACAAGTTTGAGGCTATGTTTGACGCAAATAAGACTATTCCAGCAGCAAACACCACTCATTGGAACAGCACTTTCAAACAAGTACAGGCCCTCACAGTTCTGGACCACAGAGCCCTGAACTAAATGTGCAGCAAGGACTATGAGGATGTAGTCTTTAGTGCTTGCGAGTGGAACCAGCTGAAGGAACTTAGTGCAGTTCTTGCACCATTCTCCGAGGAAACAGACCTGACAGAAGGAGAGAAATAAGTTACAATTAGCATGGTGGTTCCAACTGTCCTGGACTTGAATACACACCTACTCAAGATGGAAGAGACCCGAATGCAGTGCCGGCCATTAGTCAGAGCCCTTCGGCAGTCTCTGCTGAAAAGATTCTCTGGAATCTTTACAAAAGCAAACATGGCCAAAGAGAGTGGAACAGATGAACCTTTTAACCACAATGTGTACTTCTTGGCTACCATGCTGGATCCACAGTTTGGCCTAAGCTGGGTGGATCTGGATGTCACAAATGGAGGAAATGCAACATCAGTGAAGAAGATCAGAGATGAGCTGAAGAGGACACTGACAGGTTAGTATTATCCAGGGAAAGAAAGAGTAAAAAAAAGTCCTTACATAGTCAAAGTTGAATTATGGTTTTAATCCTGTCATTGTGTATTTGTTTGTGTTTTTCAGACACTTTGTTGTAAGAGGTGGAGAACATGATCGACAGTGAAGGAGATGCAACTGACTCTGGGGCCATGAATGTGGATTCATCCAGTGATTCGCCACCAGTCAAATGCCCACGCCTTCTGTCCCGCTACAAGGCTCACAAGAAACGCAACTCAGCCCAGGATTCAAGTGTTATAACACAGATAAGCAAATACTTCGATGCCATCAATGACTCTGACACTGACAATGCACTCATCTTCTGGGCCAAAAACCATGACTGATTCCCACAACTCCACAAGTTGGCACTGAAGGTGCTGTCAGTCCCTGCCTCCTCAGCACCAGTGGAGAGGGTTTTTAGTAGAGGGGGCATCATAATGAGACCCCATCATGCACGTTTAGGTCACAGAATGTTGCAGTCTCTGATATTTCTAAAATGCAACCAAACTCTACTTTAAAGTCCACATTTTTGTGGTCTTTCACAATGTCCATGTCATGTGTTTATCATTCGTGGTGCGCATTAACTTAAATGTTTCAGCACTGCAGTTTGTTCTGGTTTGGCATATGATGTCATCATTTTTGAAATTGCTTGCACAAAAAAATTGTACTGTATTAGATGGATGGTAAATCATTCAGTACAGTGTTAAATAAAGATGGTTAAGTTGATTTCAGCTCCTTAGTGTTTGTATTTGTTTGCTTATAGAAAACAAAGGAAAATTCCCACATATGAAATTCATCTCTGCAGTGCCTTTTGATTATTTTATCAAAACATTTCATCATACAGACATATAATATAGGTCAACAAAAGAGGTGAATGAACAGGAATCTTCATTTGTTTTCTGTGGGTGTTTTTATGGGAATGTGGATTACTTACAGGTCTATTTGAGGGGTGCTTATGGTTTGCATGTTCCACATTTTATCATAAGTGTGTCATGCAGTGTGGGACACTGGTCTGGTCTTGGTCTTGACTTGGTCTCGCCCTGCCTCGGTCTTGGTCTTGTCTCGGTCTTGACCCCTCAAAGTCTTGGTCTTGTCTTGGTCTTGATACACTGTGGTCTTGTTCTTGGTTTAGGTGGTCTTGACTACAACAATGCTGTTTTTATGAACATTTTACACAGCGTTCCAAGCTTTTTGGTACCAGGGTTTTATAGAAACCTGTGATTTGCCTTGCAGCTGTCAGAACTGCTGTTATAGAAAATTAATCAGCACCAAGTAACCTAAGCTCTTGACTGAAGAATTCAGTAAAACAATCAAATAACATTATTCATTCAGCTTAAAGAAATGCTGAAATGAGAAAATGTGTTCTCTGCACTGGATCAGACATCTCCTCTTGGAATTGCAGCCGTTGAAAACTTATTCATATTTTTTTAAGCATAACCTGGCTGGAGTTCCCTTCCCAATAGATTAATGGATATTTCCAAGATCATATGGCAGTTCTCACCTCAGTGTGTGAAAAAAAAGCATGGACAACTGATGCTCAACTTAGGCACTTGTCACCCAATGTGACAAGCCCAAGGTGTCAACTTTCTTTTGGTTAACTTCACACTTTTACATTTTATATGAATCCTTTTTGTCACTATTTGTGTCACATGATGGGCAATCAGTGGAAAAGTTGGTTTTTGAGGGTACCGTGTTTTGAGGGTTCAAAGGAAAGGTATATTACAATGTTTTTGAATGTGACAAACAGCAGATGGTATGAGCAGGGGTTCCATTGAATCAGAGGAACCTGTTGAAAATGTGTGTCCAAAGTCCTGACATGCTTTGACTCTGAAAGAAACAGAAGAGCGGGGCATGGAAAGCTCAGTCAGGAGAGCATCAGTGTTTTAATCTGATGGTCCAATGCTTAATTCTGTCTTTGTCAGAGGAACAGACTTGCTTTTTAGTCAATTGGTCTCCTTGTTCCGAAAAGACAGGTATGGTTGAAAATGGTGATGCTTGTCAAAGGAGTCCAATACCATAACAAGAAAGGTTTTCCTTGAACCAAGTTAAGACTTTAGAATGACAATTATAAAGCAGACTCATGATGGTAACATTTTCCAAGCGACCTGATGGTCAAACTTTTTCATGTTTGAAAAGAAAATATGTCCAATGGTTCAGTACAGCTCACCTTACAGCCTGCACAGCTCAGTTAATCGGCCCAAGATTCAACATTCTATGAGTTAACGATATCATTTTGCATGTTAAACAAGTAACCAGCCCCTGCCTTTGCCACTGAGCGGTCTGTGACCACACGCCCCACTCGCCGAGTGTCTGCGCCCCCAGTGTGAGAACCACTGCTTTAACACAGAAGCGATGTGAGTGGTAAGATGGCGGCCATGGCTTCACTCTGATGAGCCTATGAGCTCTAGATTTGACATAGAGCTCATAGAGTGAGCCACACTTGCACCCATTTGTCCGGCGCCCCGGCGGGCGGAAGTATACCGGAAGTGTTGGTGTTCACACAAAACTTAAATAAATACATTTCAAAAATGGATTAAAATAATTAGATGGATACTGGGTGAAGTAGGATGAGTAAACAAGTCTGACTTATAAATGAATTAAGCAAAAGTATTTATGATTTAATATCGCATAGTCTTTCTCATCTGGATAATTGGAAGGAGGCGGAGCCTCAGCACCCCGTATTGACCCGCCCCCACCGTTCCCAGCGCCATTTTCAACCGACTCCATGGAGTCAGAAGAACAGCACCAGAACTGATCTAGAATCTAACAGTTTTAGTCTTTTTGCGACATTTTGTTCATCTATTTTATTATTATTGAGGTCACAGAACGACACTAATGCACATCTAGTAGTTTTCTGGGCAGGTAACATTAGAAAATACTTGTTTAAGTGCTCTGCCTATACAACCAATCGCTGTTATTGCTTATATTTGGCTTTAACGGTGCACGCGCACTTGGTGGTCAGTAAGAAATGCTCCTCCCGCTCGCACGCTAACATGGCTGTGTAAATATAAAGCAGAAATCTAAGGGTGTTTGGATTTCTGAGAATTGTAAGAATTGTGTAGAAATTAGCCTCCAGTTCAAGAGAGTTCTACACACACACGCACACACACTGAACTTTACAACAGCTGCACACGTGAAACAGAAATAAATCGGCTAAGGCAGGAAAATCTATTTTGGATAAAATTGCTATTGTCTGTTACACACTGGTCAACCTGTGTGACTCAGTTGTGCCTTTTGAATCAAGAATAAATGAAGAGGGAACTGAGCATTAACCTTTTATTGAAATTATTATTACAAGGGTTATTATAGTTACTGTATAACTACAGCCACAGTTGGAATGTGCTGATTCTGTTAGCGTTTGTAATTATTGTACCATGCACTATTAGACAAAATTAAAAATCTTACCATATAGTTTGAAAGTTGAGAGCAATATATTTTGTTATTTTAAACAAACTGTAATTTCCACGTACTGTATATCTATCTTTCACTTCTTTCTGATTAAGATTGTCCAAGTAATTCATTAGTAGAGGTTTTTTAGCTGTAGTTTTCTTCGGACAACAGCAACAGACGCCGGACATCTCCGCTTGGCTTCAGTATGTGAACTGCCAATCAGCAGGCCCCGTATGTGTTTATGATTTTTATGTCATGATTTACAACCAGTGGGAGACACCCTCTGTCAGCTGTCCACCAATTACAGGCTCCTGTGCCACAATGGCGGTATGTTGATAAATATTTAGAAAATAAAAATATCATGACGAAATATATGTGAGATGAGTCCAACCACTGTGGTGCTGATGACATCACAGTGGTCGGACTCATCTCAAAGGGAGACGAGGCAGCCTACAGAGAGGAGGTCCTGAAGTTGGCAGCCTGGTGTTCAGAAAATAACCTCGTTCTGAACACCAAGAAAACCAAAGAGCTCATTGTTGACTTCAGGAAGCACAGCACCGACCTAGCCCCCCTCTACATCAACAACGTGTATGTGGAGAGGGTCCACACCTTCCGGTTTCTCGGTGTCCTCATTTCCGCCGACATCTCCTGGTCAGCAAACATTACAGCAGTCATTAAGAAGGCTCAGCAGCGGCTACACTTCCTGAGAGTCCTCAGGAAGCACAACTTAAGCTCCAACCTGCTGCTGACCTTCTACCGCTCATCCATCGAGAGCCTGCTGACGTACTGTATTACAGTATGGTACGGCACCCTGCACTGCTGTAGACAGGGAGAGGCTCCAGAGGGTAGTTAAGGCAGCACAGAAGGTCATTGGCTGCCCTCTCCCCTCCCTGATGGACATTTACACCTCCCGCTGCCTTAGCAGAGCTAAGAATATTATCAAGGACAGCTCCCACCCTGGGTGGCATGGTGGTGTAGTGGTTAGCGCTATCACCTCACAGCAAGAAGGTCCGGGTTCGAGCCCCGTGGCTGGCAAGGGCCTTTCTGTGTGGAGTTTGCATGTTCTCCCCGTGCCCACGTGGGTTTCCTCTGGGTGCTCTGGTTTCCCCCACAGTCCAAAGACATACAGGTTAGGTTAACTGGTGACTCTAAATTGACCGTAGGTGTGAATGGTTGTCTGTGTCTATGTGTCAGCCCTGTGATGACCTGGCGACTTGTCCAGGGTGTACCCTGCCTTTCGCCCGTAGTCAGCTGGGATAGGCTCCAGCTTGACTGCGACCCTGTAGAACAGGATAAAGCGGCTAGAGATAATGAGATGAGATGAGCTCCCACCCTGGCTTTGATCTGTTCAACCTGTTGCCCTCAGGGAGGCACTACAGGTGCATCAGGACAAAGACAAATTGATTAAAAAACAGCTTCTTTCCAAAAGCCATAACTGCCCTGAACTCGGATATGCTCTGTGTCATGGTCCTACCTGTGGGCTTCTCTCTTCAGGTAACATCTCCACTCAGCATTACTGGCCACACCCGCTCTCACTTCCTCTTATTAACTTTCAGTGACTGTCATTGGCTGTTGCCGATCACCTGCTTCCCCCCTGTGTGTATTTAAACTGCAGTTCTCCCAAGCCTCAGTGTCAGATCGTCTGCAACTTCCAGTGTGATAACCTGCTCTGTGTTCCTACTACTCTGACTCCTGACGATATTCTGTTCCGTCTGACTCTGTCTGCTCTCCAGCCCCGGTAACCTGATCTGCCTTCTGTCCTGTTGACTCTGCCTCTTGCCTGCCTCTCCTGTACCTTCGCCTGATCTCCAGCTTGCCCAGCCCTGCTGCTCGCCTGCCTCTCCATCAGCCTGGTGTGAGCAGCCCTGCCTGGAGCCCTACTCTTCAGCCCCAGTAACCTGACCCTGCATTTCTGTCCCCTATCTTGCTATCTGATCTGTGACTCTGTGTTCCAGCCTGCTCACTAACTCCAGCCTGCTGAGGGACTACTGCTGGGAGACTGCCTGAAACCCAAGTGCTGTCAGCCTATAGCCACACCTCTCTGACAATGCCTGGTCTTAGAAGCTAAGCATGGTTGGTCTTGGTCAGTACTTGGATGGGAGACCTCAGATGTCAACCCCACGCTCCCACCAGCCATCCCTGCCTCTCAGTCTTCCTGCCACTTAACTTCTCACACATATTCCCTTTTCCCCTGTTATTATTAAACTGTGGTTTGAGTGCATTTGATCTCCTTTCCGGTCCTTGACAGAGCGATCTGACCAAGACATGGAGTCAGCGCCTGAGCCCTAGACCGGCTGCAGCGCACTGAAGGAGATGTCAGTCGGATGTCTGCCAACGTTGCAGCCCTGATCCTGCTTGGTCATCAGCAACAACGACTGGACCAAGCACTCCAGCTGCTCACCGCCCTAGCACCCCCTGCTCCTCCGAGTCAACCATCGCCGCCCCTCGTTGCATCAGCCCGTTATACCTGCCGCTGACTGGCCAGCTCCGGAAGGTGCTCCTGCTGCACTCGATGCCCCGGAACCCAAGGTCGGCAGTCTGGAGCGTTTTGACAGTGACCCCTCCCAAGTCCGTGCTTTCCTGACCAGCTGCTGGTTGCTGTTCGACCTGCAGCCCAGAACCTTCGCGTCAGAGGCAGCGAAGGTGGCCTTCGTCATCACTCGTCTGACTGGCCACGCCCGCCTGTGGGGGACTGCTGAGTATGAACGCCGGACACCGGCGTGTGCCTCCTTCTCCCTGTTTGCAGCAGAGATGATTAAGGTCTTCGACCTGGGCTCGTCGGCGGTAGAGGCATCCGGAGGACTAATGAGTATTCGCCAAGGCAGACGAACAGTGGCTGACTACTCGATCGATTTCCGGACCTTGGCCCAGCGCAGCAAGTGGAACATGCAGGCGCTGGTGGACGGCTTTCTGCACAGCCTGGCTGACTACATGAAGGACGAATTGGTCTCGTACGAACAACCGTCGACACTCGATGAGGCCATCGCCCTGGCCGTCCGCATTGACCGCCGGGTCCAGACCCGTTGACGAGAGAGGGCCTGCCAGACTCAGTCAGTCATCAGTGCACGGAGAAGCCCGAGCTCACCGGACATAGGAGGGGCCCGGCTGAGCTCAATGATCATCCAATCCTCCACCAGCCAGAAACCTATGCTCCAAGTTTGCCTTTGTCTGTCGGATTCCACCCACACCCTGGCCGCCCTGGTTGACTCTGGCGCCGAGGCTAACATCATGGACACTGAGCTTGCGCTCCAGTTGGGTCTGCAAAGCCATCGCTTATCCTCTCCCGTTCCAGCCAGGGCACTGGATGGCCATCTCCTTGGCACCGTCACCCGCCTCACTGCCCCTGTACTGATGACTCTGTCAGGCAACCACCACGAAACCATCTAGTTTCACCTGCTCCGTTCCCCCGGCCAACCTCTCATCCTGGGCTATCCATGGCTCTGCCAGCACAGTCCTCACCTCGACTGGGCCACTGGAGCGATAAGAGAATGGGGCAAGGACTGCCACCGGACCTGCTTACGAGCCTCCACTCTAACCCCTCGTACTCCACCTGCCAGCTCTGCCCCCGACCTCACTAATGTCCCAGTGTGTTATCACAGCCTTCGGGAGGTATTCAGCAAAGCCAAGGCCACTTCCTTGCCTCCTCACCGGCCCTACGACTGCGCCATTGATCTCCTCCCAGGCACTGCACCACCCAAGGGCCGTCTCTACTCTCTGTCCACCCCGGAAAGGAAGGCGATGGAGGCCTACATCAGTGACTCTCTGGCTGCCGGCCTCATCCGTCCATCCTCTTCTCCCGCCGGCGCTGGGTTCTTCTTCGTGGGAAAGAAGGATGGATCCCTGCGCCCCTGCATCGATTACAGGGGCCTCAACAACATCACCGTCAAGAACTGATACCCTCTCCCACTGCTTACCTCCGCCTTCGAGCTGCTCCAGGGAGCCATGATCTTCACCAAACTCGATCTCTGGAATGCCTACCACCTGGTTCGGATAAGGGAGGGAGACGAGTGGAAGACCGCATTCAACACCCCCACCGGTCACTATGAATACCGGGTGATGCCGTTTGACCTTACCAACGCGCCAGCGGTATTCCAGGCTCTGGTGAATGATGTCCTGCGAGATATGTTGAACAAGTTCGTGTTCGTTTTCCTCGACGACATCCTGATCTTCTCTAAAATCCTGTCCGAACACACCCAGCATGTCCAGCAAGTGCTTCGTCGTCTCCTTGAAAACTCCCTCTTCGTCAAGGCAGAGAAGTGTGAGTTTCACGCCAAGTCTGTGGTGTTCCTGGGGTACATCGTGGCAGAGGGCAGCATCCAGATGGACCCTGCCAAAGTCTCAGCAGTGACTTCATGGCCAGTACCAGAGAGCAGGAAGAAGCTTCAGCAGTTCCTGGGCTTCGCTAATTTCTACAGGAAATTCATTCGTAATTACAGCACCGTTGCGTCACCCCTCACCGCCTTGACCAGCACCAAACAGCCCTTCACCTGGACTCCGGCTGCCAACGAAGCCTTTGCCACCCTCAAGGCTCGGTTCACCACTGCTCCCGTCCTCCAGATGCCAGATGCGGAGCGGCAATTCATCGTTGAGGTGGATGCCTCGGATGTGGGAGTTGGGGCAGTGCTCTCACAGAGGTCAGCGGATGACAACAAACTCCACCCCTGTGCGTTCTTCTCCCGCCGGCTATCGCCGGCTGAACGCAATTACGACATAGGCAACCGGGAACTGCTGGCGGTCAAGCTCGCCCTGGAGGAATGGCGTCACTGGCTGGAGGGGTGCGTAGTCCCATTCCTGGTCTGGACAGACCATAAGAATCTGGAATACATTCGCACCGCCAAATGACTCAACCCCAGACAGGCCCGCTGGGCTCTCTTTTTCACCAGATTCAATTTCACCCTTTCATACCGGCCTGGATCTCGCAACACCAAGCCTGACGCACTCTCCCGCCAGTTCCAGAAGGATGATGCCTCCAACAAGGATCCGGCTCCCATCCTACCTGACCCCTGTATCGTTGCTGCTCTGACCTGGGACATCGAAGAACGAGTGCGGGAAGCCCTCCGTGATCAACCCAGCCCCAGTGCATGCCCTGCAAGTCACCTCTTTGTTCCTGAAGACCTGCGATCCCAGGTTATGCAATGGGGACATGACTCCCGTCTAGTCTGCCACCCTGGTTTCACTCGCACCTACCACCTGCTCGCCCAACGGTTCTGGTGGCCATCTATGAGCAGGGATGTGCAAGACTTCGTCCGAGCCTGCCCTACCTGTAATCAGAATAAATCCTCCAGCCGGCCTCCTGCCGGTTTGCTCCAGCCTCTGCCCATGCCTATACGACCCTGGTCCCACATTTCCCTGGATTTTGTTATGGGTCTGCCCCCTTCTAATGGGATGACTGTCATACTCACCATCGTGGACCGTTTTAGCAAGATGGCACACTTTGTTCCCCTCCCAAAACTACCGTCGGCCAAAGAGACCGCCCAGATCGTCCTGCAGCAGGTCTTCCACATCCATGGGCTGCCCAGGGACATCGTTTCGGACCGGGGGCCACAATTTACCTCCTCTTTCTGGAAGGAATTCTGTCACCTGCTCGGGGCCACCGCCAGCCTCACCTCCAGATTCCGACCCCAGTCCAACGGCCAGTCTGAGCAGAATAACCAGGAGTTGGAGAAGGCACTTTGGTGCATGGCGTCATGCAACCCTAGGGCCTGGTGTGAGCACCTGCTGTGGGTGGAATACTCTCACAACTCCCTCACCAGCTCAGCCACTGGACTGTCCCCATTCCACTGTGTGTATGGGTACCAACCACCCCTGTTCCCCAGCCAGGAGGGAGAGGTCACCTGCCCGTCTGCCCTCACCTATGCATGCCGATGCCGCCACACCTGGTCTCAAGCCTGCGCTGCACTCCTCAAGTCAGTCACCAGCTACTCCATTGGAGCCAACCGGCAGAGGACGCCTGCGCCCACCTACCGGGTGGGCCAGAAGGTGTGGTTGTCAGCCAAGGACCTGCCCCTCCAGGTGGAGTCTTGTAAGCTGGCACCTCGGTTCGTCGGACCATTTCCGATCCAGAGGATAATCAGCCAGTCTACTGTCCGGCTCCGACTGCCCAAGTCTATGAGAGTGCACCCCACCTTCCACGTCTCAAAGATTAAGCCAGTGCACGAGAGCCCGCTGGTCCCAGCTGCACCTTCTCCTCCTCGTCTCATCGATGGTGGCCCGGTCTATTCCATCCGGTGACTGCTGAAGTCACGGCGCAGGGGCAGGGGCCTCCAATACCTGGTGGATTGGGAGGGCTATGGTCCTGAGGAGAGGATGTGGGTTCCTGCTGGGAGAATTTTAGACTGTACCCTCATCAGCACCTTTCATCGCCTGCATCCGGACCAGCCGGCCAACCGGAGGGGTCGACCAAGGGGTCCTTGTCGGAATGACGATGCGCCAACCGCTACTGTCCCCGAGTCCGATTCTGAACCAGATCCTGAGGCCTTGGACACTGACCGGTCAGAGGAGTTCTGACCCTCCACCGGTATTCCCCCTCCTCCCGCCCGTCTTGGTGGATCTGTGGCTAGGGACTTCTGGAGCCATCCCTTGGGGGGGGGGGGGTTTCTGTCATGGTCCTACCTGTGGGCTTCTCTCTTCAGGTAACATCTCCACTCAGCATTACCGGCCACGCCTGCTCTCACTTCCTCTTATTAACTTTCAGTGACTGTCATTGGCTGTTGCCGATCACCTGCTTCCCCCCTGTGTGTATTTAAGCTGCAGTTCTCCCAAGCCTCAGTGTCAGATCATCTGCAACTTCCAGCATGATAACCTGCTCTGTGTTCCTACTACTCTTGACTCCTGACGATATTCTGTTCCATCTGACTCTGTCTGCTCTCCAGCCCCGGTAACCTGATCTGCCTTCTGTCCTGTTGACTCTGCCTCTTGCCTGCCTCTCCTGTACCTTCGCCTGATCTCCAGCTTGCCCACCCCTGCTGCTCGCCTGCCTCTCCATCAGCCTGGTGTGAGCAGCCCTGCCTGGAGCCCTACTCTTCAGCCCCGGTAACCTGACCCTGCATTTCTGTCCCCTATCTTGCTATCTGATCTGTGACTCTGTGTTCCAGCCTGCTCACTAACTCCAGCTTGCTGAGGGACTACTGCTGGGAGACTGCCTGAAACCCAAGTGCTGTCAGCCTACAGCCATGCCTCTCTGACAACGCCTGATCCTGTCTGATCTCAGAAGTTAAGCAGGATTGGGCCTGGTCAGTACTTGGATGGGAGATGTCACCACCATCCCTGCCTCTCCTGCCACTGAACTTCACTCACACACATTCTCCCAACTCCCTTTTCCCCTGTTATTATTAAACTGTGGTTTGAGTGCATTTGATCTCCTTTCCTGTCTGGTCCTTGACACTCTGAGTTTATAGTCTATTTTATTTTACTAATTTATAAATGTGCAGTACTTTTATAAGGTGACTCTCTATGCAATACTTTTATAATGTGCAATACCACACTCCATAATGTGAAACGCAACACATTCACCTCAGGACTGTGCACCTTACACACAACACATACACCTCAGGACTGTGCACCTTACACACAGCACATACACCTCAAGTCTGTGCACCTTACCTTACCTTGCAATAATTCATAATGTGTAATATTTTATCTTATAATGTGACTCGTGCAATAATTTATAATGTGACTGTCTCTGTGCAATACTTTATATGTGCAATACCTCACTCCATAATGTGTAACACAACACATACACCTCAGACTGTGCACCTTCCCCCCCTTCCTCTCTCTCTCTCTCTCCACGCTGTTTGCACTGTTATTGGAGATGCTTTAAATCTCATGGTACATGTGTATAGTGACAATAAAGGCATTCTATTCTATATGAAACCATCAAAAGCCATAAAAAACTATTGATATATATTGTAGGTGCATTTGGGTAATTGAGTAATCAATCTCATTAAATCTGAAGGTTAATAATTAAATTTGAATCAGTCTCATTTGAATCGTTTTCAGTGAATCATTTTCATTGAATCAGTCTCATATTATCATTAAATCACTCATGGAATCAGTCTCATTAATTAATACCATTAATTTTTGGTGCTTAATAATAAATTACCAAACAGCTAAATTATGGTATATTCCAAATTATTATGATCACTTACCATATTACATAAATCATATGCACCTTTTAGAATTCTTTGGAGATTGGGGACTTCAGAGATATCGGAACACAAATAAACACACAGTTTCAATAATAAATGAATTTATTATAACAAAGATAAAAATGGATAATAGCAGTTGAAATATATACAAACAGTGAGATGTGTGTGTGTGTGAGAGAGAGAGAGAGAGAGAGAGAGAGAGGCCTTGTGTGTGTGTGGTCTACACAAGAGAATTAGCTTTGGTAGCTAACTCCACGTGTGTTTGTGGAGGAGGAGTTGACCACGTGGTAAGGCCTATGGCCTAGCAAAAGAAAGAAGCTAGCATGGGATGCTAACTGAGGTGTGTTTGTGAGGCCAGGTGAGGCCTGTGACCACGTGTTCGTGTAGGCCTAGATTAACCTCGTGTGGCTAAGCTAAGACAAAGGAATGCTAGCTAAGGTGTGTTTGTGAGAGGCCATGTGTTTGTGTAGGCCTAGATTAGCCTTGTGTTTAGCTAAGGCAAAGGAAAGCTAGCTAAGGTGTGTTTGTGAGAGGCCACGTGTTTGTGTAGGCCTAGATTAGCTCTGTGTAGCTAACTCCACGTGGTGGAGGCCTTGTGATCCCTTGAGACAATACAATTAGCCCTGGAGGCTAATGGAACAAAAGAATTAGCCGTGTGTTTAGCTAAGGTGTTTGTGAGGCCTGGTGAGCTAGCTTTGGTTGCTAATTAGACAAAGAATTAGCCGTATGTGGCTAGCTAAGGCCCAAGGATCCTATCTCGTGGAGTTAAGACAAAAGGTGTTAATAGGGAATTAAGAGAAGCATGCAAAGCCTATCTATTAAACAATTGAGAGATTAAAACAAAAAAAAAATCAATTCAACACGCTGCATGTCTATAGTGTAACAATTAAACGTGAGTTTAAATTCACACTACTTCAATAAAAGCTAATTCCTAAGACTAGTCTTTATGCCCAAAATTTGCCAGTCTTACTTAGTGTCTTGCCTCTAGCAAGATTATGAAGAGATGTTCCGAGACTTTGGAGTTTTGCCGTTGTGGAGCACGTGAGTCGCTTCCGTGAGGCGCAGAAAACTTCCTGGTCCAGCTCGTGATGAAAAGAAAGTCTCTGATTAAACAATGTGCACAGTTTTTGAGTTAAAAAGGATTCAGTCGCTTCTTAACTTTTAATTAACTGCTTTGAGCTACAGTCGTACGTACTGATAATGAATAAACCGGTTGTAAACTCAAGCTGAGTTTAAAATCGCGCGATCTTAGAGTCTACCGTGGCCAAAGGTAAAAGAAAGAAAAGCGCGAAACTCTGATTCTTGCAAGAAAGAAAAGAAAAGACGTCTTTTTGGGTTTGCTCGTGGAGCGAGCGATTCCTCCTTGTGTCCGTGTTGAAATCACGGCGCCAAAAGAGGAGGAGCTAGGAGTTCCCGGGTTTCTTATGCTTTCATGGAGGATGTGACGTTGATGATCCCGCCCACGCGTGATGTAGGTCAACGCGGAAGTTGGCTGATTGGAAATGTAGTTTCTTAAAGAGACGGACTGAATGTACCTACAATATATACACACATATTGGTTTGAAGGAAGGGACATTCATCAGTGATATCGTTTATTATTAACTCCAATCATGACATGAAAGTTCCAAGTTTGACACCTGCCCACTTCAACCACACTGCTGTTTCTGCTCTGAACTTGAGTGCATCACAGTGAAAGTATGATTTAAAACTGGATCACAGAAGGCTCTTGCTATCTGGTTGTTTTCAAATGCATTTTTAACCAGGTCTTGGCTTTCCCCTCTGAGAGGTTAAACCTATCAAAACAAGCACCCAAACAGGGACTTGAACCCTAGACCCTCAAGTCTGATGCGCTACCAACTGAGCTACTCAGGCTTCCAGCTTTGCTTTGCTTTCGGGAAAGAATGTGTTGAGCCTGTGGGCGCACATATCCAACTGTTTCCACTGAGAAAATTTGTCCTCCACACTGGATCAGAGATGATCTTGCGGCTGTCAAAAGCTTATTTATGTAACTGACTCATGAAATGAACAGCAGGGTGCTTGTCTCCTATTTTTTGTTCAACAGCACTATCCAAGGATAACAAGGTGTCATCTTGTCTCTGTTTAACTCATAAAAAGCAGCACTCTAGCACCTTTTCCTCTTGATTGCCCGTCATCTGGCACAAATAATGTCAAAAAAGTACTTGTTTAACCTGTCAAACCGTACAGTTAACTCAAAGGATGCTGAATCTTGGACCTATCAACTGAGCAGTGCAGGCTCTAAGGTGAGCATGGGACATGTGTTTTCTTTTACAACATGAAGGATCTTGACCAGCAGCTCACTTGCAGAATGCTACCAGCACGACTCTTCTTTATAAAAGGTCTTGCCTGGGTTCAAGGAATGCCTTTCTTGTCATGGTATTGGACTGGTTTGACATGCATCACATGCTTGTCTTTTCGGGACAAGGAGACCAAATGACGAAAAAACAAGTCTATTCCTCTGACAAGGAGTGAACTAGCCATTGGACCATCAGATTAAAACACTGATGTGCTCCCCAATGAGCTTCCCAGGCTACGCTCTTATGTTTCTTTAACAGTCAAAGCATGTCAGGACCTTAGACACACATGTTCGACAGCTTCTTCTGATTAAATGAATCCCCTGCTCATGCCATCTGGTCTTTGCCACGTTCAAAAACGTCGATATTCATAGAAAATGTAAAAGTTTGATGTGAGCCAAAATAAAGTTGACCCTCAGTCTTGTCACATTGCGTGTCTCGCGCCTAAGCTGAGCATCAGTTGTCCACACTTTACATTCATGCACCGAGGTGAGAACTGCCATATGATCTTGGAAATATCGCTGAATATATTGGGAAGGGTAGTCCAGTCAGGCCATGCTTTTGTATTGAGCTTGTGCCCGTCCTCTGGCAAAGCTTGAGTTCAGATTTCAGAGCGATGCCAACTCTGTGCCTTGATGGTACAGTGTGTGCCAGCTCCCCTCAGACCTTGTGGCGCAAAGGTAGCACATGTGACTCCAGCTTAGAAGGCTGTTTCTTGAAATCACATCAAGGTGATGCACCAACAGAATGTTGTTGGACTTTTTGCACAGTCTAATGCAGAGACATTCAGATGCACTCCAATCTCTATGATGATCATCCAGGATATTTTTTCAAGCTGATGCTAAAAAATAAGATTGCTCCACGAAGAACTCTTTCACCAATTTGGCTCTTGAAGAAAATGCCTCAAAGTGCTACTTGAGATGGTTTCAGAACACACGTTTCAGGGGGCTTGTTGAATGGTGTGCTAGATACAGAATTATAGCGTTTTCAGTACTGTTCTTGCTCTCTAAATTTGAGTGCATCGCCGTGAAAGTTGATTGAAAGCTGGATCACAGAAGGCTCTTGCCATCTGGTTTTCAAATGCATTTTCATGGTTGCAGAGATACAATGATTTTAGTAAAAATAAATAAATAAATAAATAAAGGTAATTGCGCGCTGACACCCCCCCATACACACCTCTACTACTTCACATTGTAGCACAAAATATCCATCCATCATCTGTAGCCGCTTATCCTGTTCTACACGATCGCAGTCAAGTTGGAGCCTATCCCAGCTGACTATGGGCGAGAGGCGGGGTTCACCCTGGACAAGTCGCCAGGTTATCGCAGGCCTGACACTTATGGCCCTTTTCCACTACCCTTTTTCAGCTCACTTCAGCTCGCTTCAGCTCACTTCAGCCCGACACGGCTCGCGTTTCGACTACCAAAAACCAGCACGACTCAGCTCGTTTCAGCCCTGCTTAGCCCCTAAAACTCGCACCGTTTTGGAGTGGGGCTGAAGCGAGTCAAGCCGTGCCGAGTGAGGCTAGGGGCGTGAGCAGACACTCCCCTGTGCACTGATTGGTGAGGAGGAGTGTCCTCACATGCCCACACACGCCCCGCGAGCGCGCTGGGATCTGTAAACACCGTAAACCCGGAAGAAGAATAATTACGAATTACGAGAATTTCTGAAGCCTTATGCGCCTCGCCTCATCTATACGCTCTTGCCAGTATCTGTTGGCGGTGTCGGTGACAACAAGCCACAGCACCAAGACCAGCAACACTAACGACTCCATGTCCTCCATGTTTATTGTTTACTATTCGGGTCGTGAGACTACCGCTGAAAAGATCACTGAATCAGTGACATACAGAGCATCGTGGACGAGTTCGCGGAGCGCAAGGCTCGTCGTATGCCCTTCAAATAATGCGCGCAGTAGGCTATTGATGTTTTATTATGAGCCATGTACAGTATGTCGCCTAATGTTTTTTTGTTTCTGAGTTACATGTTCGTTTGAAGGACTTAATGTACAAAATAACATAGTTGCACCCCGTAGTGTTGAAATTGGTAAACACAGTGCATTCAGTGAGGTTTGCACCGCCCTCCTTTTATTTCTGACTCTTCCTGTCACCGTTGCAACCTCTGAGTGCTCATTCGTATGCCCTTCAAATAATGTGCGCAGTATAGGCTATTGATGTTTTATTATGAGCCATGTACAGTATCCTAATGTTTTTTGTTTCTGAGTTACATGTTCGTTTGAAGGACTTGATGTACTAAATAACATAGTTGCACCCGGTAGTGTTGAAATTGGTAAACACCGCAGTTGCGGACATTTTGTAGCCTAAAATGATGTTATGATAAGCTTTAATAAAGGGCCCGGTCATTTGCCCTGCCCCCGGCCCGGCTCTGACTTGTTCCGCCACTGTCACTGATGTCACTGTTTGCGCTGCTTAACGACATCACGTGACGTCCACCCACTTTCGCTAACTCCACCCAATGTGTCCACCCACTTCCAGCCAGCACGGTTCAGCGCGGTTGTAGTCGAAATGCAACTCCAACAGCCCCGCTCAGCTCGACTCAGCTCGACTCGGCACGGCACGGCTCAGCCGCGTTTGTAGTGGAAAAGCGGCATTAGAGACAAACAACCACTCACATTCACACCTACGGTCAATTTAGAGCCACCAGTTAACCTAATCTGCATGTCTTTGGACTGCGGGGGAAACCAGAGCATCCACAGGAAACCCACGCAGACATGGGGAGAACATGCAAATTCCACACATAAAGGCCCTCGCCGGCTGCTGGGTTCGAACCCGGACCTTCTTGCTGTGAGGTGACAGTAGGACAAAATAGAAAGGGTGTATGTGGTCCTAATTGGTACTGTTAGAATTAGAAAAGGTTGTAGTTTTATGAGCGACTTAGTTTTGGAGGTGAATCCTAATAAATTCCTGCCTGTTGTGCTCCAGCAGTGAAAAGTAAAAGTCAGTGTCTATTTATTACCATTATTTAGCCTGCCTTGCGCCTACCAAGTGAGGTTACAAAGATGACAATTACAATATATATATATATATATATATATATATATATATATATATATATATATATATACCATGTATTAATTTCCTGGGTTCCAGAAAATGGCTGGAACAGCTGTTGCTCTTCTTCTTCACGAACGACTTGGCTTGTGTATTCATCTGCCTCTTTCTCTGTGGCTATAGGTTCTAAATTGTCCTCAGACAACCAACCAAAGTTTGAGGATGAATTTGAAGAGCTTTCGTGTCTTTTTTAAAAGAATCAGTATCAAGAACGCACGCCACTGGAGCGAATAGTGTAGAGTTCGTGTGAACACAAAAGAAGGCAGTGGTGCAAATGACGTCACACATGCAGCGCCGCTGACCTGTAAATCGCTGCGATCTAATAATGGCAGATAAGCTTTTAGTGATTTTTTTGAACAGAATTCAGATGCAAAAAATGACTTTTTGAATCAATTTTTTATTTATCCTTGAACTTTCCACCCTCTTTGAGCACATGACACACAGAAAACTGAGATTTTATGATGTAATTTTCATTAGACTAACACTTTAACATGGAACAAGTTCTCTTCAAGATGGGTATGGGCCAGTTCTGCAATTTTGGACCTGGGGTTTATTGCGGTATCTTTGCAGCTTCAATGATATAATGCACTATATGTCTGTGTCATCAGCATCACCAAACCCATTTTACTGGGGCATGTGCCCCAGTATATACCTGCTGTGCCCCAGTAAAATTTCCTGATCACATTTCAGAAACAGTAATATCTTTGGCATTGCGGAATATAGACTATACGACCGATGCGATCAAACCGCACCCATTCGTCTCTATAAAATTGCTGGTGGAATACTCCTCACACAATGACCACACACACAACTTGAGTTTTGCAATGGTGCTACCCACTAGTTGCTGTGATAAACGGTTTGCGAAAATTACATCAATGAATTCACATCAAATTTAATCATATTCTGCATACAGCTCTGCATCCATCTCCACAACCGTTTTTGTCGACGCAATCCCTCACTAACTCCTGAGTTTACACAACAAACCATCCATCAAAATACACAACAGTCCCTCCCATTTCAAATGGCATAAAGTATTCATCTGGGCCTTTTGCCTTTCGCAATTAATCTGGTTTTGAAATTACAGCAACAGCAAATTACAGCAACAATTTGTCTCCAACTTTGGACGGATATTCTAATGTAGCTTACATTACATAGTTATGTCGGTACATGATATAGATTTACAAAATATTGCTAAGACATACAGTAGGCTATCCCACTATCATAATATTTATGTTGCCAGATTACAAACAATCCACACAAGTATGAAAAGATATTTCGGTTGCCATGCTTCCTATAGTGGCATACATTCAAGAACATGGAAAATTCATAAACGCAAAATGTTTTTCCTTGATAGAAAAGCCTGATGGAAATATGCAAATATTATCATAACCTAGACAATCCTCAAAACAAAACAAAACATAGATCATATCATTATAGCATGTAAATGAATGGCCCGTATAATGACCATGAGCTTAAAAGTAAAGATAATATACCGTGAAAATAACCTATGGTTAATTTAGATCGCTAATATCAGGAACAGAGTGGGTGTTTTCTAGTTCAAGGTGCATCAATGTAGGCAACTTTCTGTCCCTAAATATAAGACGCACATTTTGTGTATCTGCACATCCATGTGGATGTAGGGAACGCACATGCAGCCAAGCACACAAAAAGGAACGTACAGTGATGCCACGCAAGTTCACGCAGCAAAAGTATATATTTTTAAGTGAAACTGTATGTTCTGTACCACTAAACATTACTGAATTACAACCCCGATTCCCAAAAAGTTGGGACAAAGTACAAATTGTAAATAAAAACGGAATGCAATAATTTATAAATCTCAAAAGCTGATATTGTATTCACAATAGAACATAGACAACATATCAAATGTCGAAAGTGAGACATTTTGAAATTTCATGCCAAATATTGGCTCATTTGAAATTTCATGACAGTAACACATCTCAAAAAAGTTGGGACAGGGGCAATAAGAGGCTGGAAAAGTTAAAGGGACAAAAAAGGAACAACTGGAGGACCAAATTGCAACTCATTAGGTCAATTGGCAATAGGTCATTAACATGACTGGGTATAAAAAGAGCATCTTGGAGCGTCAGCGGCTCTCAGAAGTAAAGATGGGAAGAGGATCACCAATCCCCCTAATTCTGCGCCAACAAATAGTGGAGCAATATCAGAAAGGAGTTCGACAGTGTAAAATTGCAAAGAGTTTGAACATATCATCATCTACAGTGCATAATATCATCAAAAGATTCAGAGAATCTGGAAGAATCTCTGTGCGTAAGGGTCAAGGCCGGAAAACCATACTGGGTGCCCATGATCTTCGGGCCCTTAGACGGCACTGCATCACATACAGGCATGCTTCTGTATTGGAAATCACAAAATGGGCTCAGGAATATTTCCAGAGAACATTATCTGTGAACACAATTCACCGTGCCATCTGCCGTTGCCAGCTAAAACTCTATAGTTCAAAGAAGCAGCCGTATCTAAACACGATCCAGAAGCGCAGACGTCTTCTCTGGGCCAAAGCTCATTTAAAATGGAATGTGGCAAAGTGGAAAACTGTTCTGTGGTCAGACGAATCAAAATTTGAAGTTCTTTATGGAAATCAGGGACGCCGTGTCATTCGGACTAAAGAGGAGAAGGACGACCCAAGTTGTTATCAGCGCTCAGTTCAGAAGCCTGCATCTCTGATGGTATGGGGTTGCATTAGTGTGTGTGGCATGGGCAGCTTACACATCTGGAAAGACACCATCAATGCTGAAAGGTATATCCAGGTTCTAGAGCAACATATGCTCCCATCCAGACGACGTCTCTTTCAGGGAAGACCTTGCATTTTCCAACATGACAATGCCAAACCACATACTGCATCAATTACAGCATCATGGCTGCGTAGAAGAAGGGTCCGGGTACTGAACTGGCCAGCCTGTTGCTCACTAACTATTAACTTCAGCCAATGATCTTTTGTACATTAGCACACATTTCTCTTTTATATAATATAAAAAGTCAACAAATTACATCATTTTACTCTGCAAAAATGCATATATAATACTGGAATTTGGTGTTTTTATGCTGTCCGATTTTCCAAATGTCAGGTTTGGTCTTCATATTTACATTTTAAAAAAAGGTTTTTGTTTAAAATTTTTACAAATATTTATTCATGGTAATTATTATAATATGACAAAAGTGTTTAAAAGCCTAAAATGCTTTATATTATAAATTAAATGAAGAATTTTGTGTGCGTCCGAGAAACTTATGTCAACTGTGTTACCCACTGAACCCCCCCCCCCCCCCATAAATCGGCAAATGGTTTGGTCCTAAGTCATGTGACCAACATCATGTGATGTCATATCCTCTTTGGTGGGAAATTTGAAGACCGTGTGGTAAGTTTTGAGTTCACCTCTTCAATATTTTCATCAATACTGCTGTATAGTCCTAGAGAGGGTTAATTGTCTGTCAACTGTGTTGTCAACATATTCATATAAACCTGATTTAGAAATTGTATTTACAAAGTATACAGCTAAAGATAATAAAAATATGAATTGATTAAGGTCTTGTAGTGAAAGCTCTGAGGTCTGCAGTTAGCACAACACTCTAAAAATGGCCGAAATGTCAACTGTGTTACCGTCAACTGTGTTACCCATCAGCTATGACACAGTTGAGGAAGAGTATGTTTTTGTCACTTAATCTTCATATTGACAGACAAACAAACAGAATGATTTAATATGTTCAATTTGTTAAATAAGCTACGTTTATCTGAAATTGTGTCTAAATGTTGTTTTAACAGTTCACCTGAATTCATCAGCTTATTTGTAGTTAAATTTAAAACAATAAAAAGCTCTTTTTATCCTAAAGTGTCCTCTTGTTCTTCTGCCCTGTCAACTGTGTTACTCCCGTCAATTGTGTTACATTGGCTGTCAACTGTGTTGCAAGTGTTTTTTGTGCTATAAATCTCTTATGTGTTTAATGGACTGTAAAATAAAAGATTGGGGATTATCTCTGGATAGGGAAGTCTTGTATAAAGAGGAAGAACAACTCCTAAATTCGACGTAACAAGGATTTGTGTTGAAAAAAGTGTCATTATGCATCACAGTGAACCATAAAATCCTATTTATGAAGCTCAAAATTCATATTTTCCATAACAGTTGTACAGATTAATTAAAAACATCTTGTTAATGGACTTAAGCACTTTCAAACAAATGTGTTTTCAAATGTGTAGTATTTTTATATATGTTTAAGATGACATAACATTTGTCGGTAACACGGTTGACAAAATAAACAATCAAATGTTCATTTTCATTAAAATATTTTAAAAGTAATTTAAGATTAAGCTTAGCAATTAATTTGTTTAGGAACTTGAGGGTATATACCATGGAAACCTATAGGTTATTTATCGAAAAAGAATACTGATATTTTGAGATTTTGCTTTACATGAAATGTACCCCTAATTATAGAATGACTCATATACTGGGGCACGTGCCCCAGTAAAATGGGTTTGGCAACGCCGATGATACAGACGTATAGTGCATAATATCATTGAAGCTGCAAAGATACCGCAATAAACCTCAGGTCCAAAATTGCAGAACTGGCCCATACCCATCTTGAAGAGAACTTGTTCTATGTTAAAGTGCTAGTCTAATGAAAATTACATCATAAAATCCCAGGTTTTCTGTGTGTGATATGCTCAAAGAGGTTGGAAAGTTCACGGATAAATAAAAAATTGATTGGAAAAATAATTTTTTGCATTTGAATTCTGTTCCAAAAATCACTAAAAGCTTATCTGCCATTATTAGATCACAGTGATTTTCAGGTCAGCGGCGCTGCATGTGTGACGTCATTTGCAAGAAGGTCCTGGGTTTGAGTTTCAGTGGCTGGTGACGGCTTTTCTGTGTGGAATTTGCATGTTCTCCCTGTGTCTGCGTGGGTTTCCCCCCATAGTCCAAAGACATGCAGGTTAGGCTAATTGGTGGCTCTAAATTGACTGAGAGTGTGAATGGTTGTTTGTCTCTGTGTCAGCCCTGCGATGACCTGGTGACTTGTCCAGGGTGTACCCTGCCTCTCACCCATAGTCAGCTGGGATAGGCTGCAGCTCACCTGCAACCCTGTAGAATAGGATAAGCGGCTAAAGATAATGGATGGATGAAACTATTTAATATGTCTCGTTTTATAAGGTATAATTTCCAGGGGCAATGTCATTTTCATAAGACTTGCACTTTAAGAATTTCAAATCCCAGAGGACCCCTTGATCTTCTCTAACAGAGGGTGGTTTTGCTTGGACGTTTTTCAAGTAATCCCCCTTTTCATAGAATCTGCAATTTCAGGATTACTCTGCCTCTTGTATATACATATTAGCATACCAATTTCCACAATAAGAACCTACAAACTCTCGATGTCAGCACTGCTTTGTAATGACACCAGTGCTCACACACATCACTTGGCTCTCTGAAGACAAAAGCACAAATAATTTTTACAGGAGCGTATACCACTACACTGAAATGTCCATTGTGCTGGAGTATGGTTTGAACTGAATTCTAAATGATTTTAGTCCTTTCTAGGGTACCCAGAGTCATATCGATGTTCCAGTTGTTGTGCAACTGGAAATGAATTAAAACAAAAGTACCTTGATTGAACACAGACCAATATGCAATCGGATACATCGGTCCAGGGATACGATTCTCAATTTCAGTGTGATAACTGCTTTTCTGTCATGTCATCCTTCTGGAAACAAGGGCCCTTTTGCTCAGACACCAGTCCCCTTGACCAAGTTTCCCATCATGGTTACTCGAATGCCATGTTGTGGTCTCAAACAGGAAGCTATGTTTAGGGAGCGTGTTAATGCTAATCTTTTTCTCACAAATTCAGTTTTTGGGGGATCCACACATTTGGGCTGAGTATACCTGCCTTGGCATACAAAATTTAGCGATGTAAGCCAACACACTCTCGATGTCACTAAACACAAGCTGCAGGACATACACTACTGTTCAAAAGTTTGGGGTCACTTTGAAATGTCTTTATTTTTGAAAGAAAAGCACTGTTCTTTTCATTGAAGATCACTTTAAACTAATCAGAAATACACTCTATACATTGCTAATGTGGTAAATGACTATTCTAGCTGCAAATGTCTGGTTTTTGGTGCAATATCTCCATAGGTGTATAGAGGCCCATTTCCAGCAACTCTCACTCCAGTGTTCTAATGGTACAATGTGTTTGCTCATTGCCTCAGAAGGCTAATGGATGATTAGAAAACCCTTGTACAATCATGTTAGCACAGCTAAAAACAGTTTAGCTCTTTAGAGAAGCTATAAAACTGACCTTCCTTTGAGCAGATTGAGTTTCTGGAGCATCACATTTGTGGGGTCAATTAAATGCTCAAAATGGCCAGAAAAATGTCGTGGCTACATTTTCTATTCATTTTACAACTTATGGTGGTAAATAAAAGTGTGACTTTTCATGGAAAACACAAAATTGTCTGGGTGACCCCAAACTTTTGAACGGTAGTGTAGTTCGTCAAAAGGTGGGCGACACCATCTTGTGATGTCAAGCATCCAGCTGAGAATGAAGAGCACACTGATTCTAGACTTCAAATCACAGAGGACTCCTTTCAGGGAATGCAGGTTCCAAGAGCAATCCTTTTCAGCAATGATCCAAAAGTGGAACAATGGAGGATCTTGGACACAAATCACAAATACAAATGGAATTCCAAGTTCTTTCTACTTAATACTGGATTCATTTTGCATTCTTTGGCTCGTCCTGGGAATTGACCATCTCTCAGTAAAAAATAAATAAATTAATAATAATAATAATAATAATAATAATAATAAACTCAGTCACCATGAACCCTGTTTTTGAATATCTCCTTTCCAAATGAATGTAGTTCATGTTATTGTTGCAGTAGTCATGAATATGGGCAACGTCAACAAAGGGTTTTCTTGCTAATTATGAAAGCGGCAAGCTTGTCCCGACTATCCTCAGACTCACAACCCTTGCTACAGAATTTGTCTCACACACAATAATTTAATTATAGCCATGGTTAACCACAGCAAAATCAATAAAGTCATACAGATTTTCTGAAGAAAGCAAAAGTAACATGAACCTGCTTTCCTTCACACATCTCATGCAACCATCTCATACGTTGAGCAGGATCCTGTAGACATGAAAAAGTCAAACCTTTGAAGGATATAATGAAATTCCAGCAGCACATGAATACTTCAGTGTGGATCGTTTGGCTTGCTGGTCTAGTGGTATGATTCTTGCTTTGGGTGTGAGAGGTCCTTTGCCTTTGCACCATCGCCTCCTTAGACGCTGTCTTACTGCAGTCTTCGTGCCCTCAACTTTTTTTTTACTTTTATGACCAGAGAAGTAACTTAAGGAAAGCTACCTCCAGTGTCAATGTGCCTACTCAAAGACAGTCAAATAAGAGCATAAGAAATGGTTTCATCTTCTGTATTAGTGTTTGTGTGTCCTGAATTCAAAATGGTCACATCAGTCCAAATTTAATTTGGTACTTCGTATTTTCGAAATGGTTTGATTGTACATTCTTACCATGATCTCATTTCATGTGTTCACATTACAAATTTTGAGTGAAGTTGTACTGTTTTTTTTTTTGTCAAACTGATCTTTTGAATCAGATTTGAGCCACTTTTGATTTGTTTTTAATTTCACACTTTATTGCACATACTCTATATACATCACTTCTGAACCCCCTCCCACACTCATTTCTCTGGGCAAGGATGTACAGCATTTGTTTCTGGCATTTTTTTTAATTAAGCTTATCTCCTTTATGACTATTTGACTATTTCAGATTCTTTGTGAAGTGCAACATGTGGATTATGCGTGTAATGTTATTTCTTTTGAACTGCAAGTGAACAGAGGTCTATACACACTTGGGGCACCTTTACTCCTAAAACTAGTTTTGCCTTGTCCAAATCAGAGTGAAATGCAGTACATCACATGTTCGATTCACTGACTTCAGAGTAACAACTGTACAGATGAAAGAGTCCTTATATGATTGACTTACATAGATTAATTTATAATCTAACACTAAAATTATACTTAAATCTAAAAAGTGTTTTAAATCCATCAATTTTTTTTAAATGTCTTAAATACATATGTACAATTGTTAAATCTATACAAATATTGCATGTTATTTTAAAATAAGATTGTGTCCAAGTTTTTGTTTCCCCCCGTGGATAATGTAAAAGAGCTGTTTGATAATTTACAGTTCATTTGTTGGTATATGCACAGGCATTTTTTGTAAAAGAAATCGTTCAGGAAACACTAAAGTTGGCTTTGATAATTAAATTCCATGCTCGTTATATCTGCATGCCAAACCCTGTGTAATAAACTAAACGTTAAGTGTGTCGAGATGACCGGACTCAAAAGCAAGACTAGCAGTTCAACAGGTAAGAGTGATTTATTGAAAAGCAAGACAGCAAAAAAACATGCAAGAGACGATCAGTTACATGGCTGGCCTTCATGCAGTACCTTCCGACTGATATTTGTCAGGAAACAGAATAAAGACAGACACTCAGTTAACATATTTCCACTCAAAATAAACATGAGGTGCCTGGTCAAACTGTCTTCACGTGGTGAGCAGACTGCTGGAAGCATCAGCCTGAATAAGGAGAAAAACACACACAAATCAGTGTGAGCCAGCTTGCTATCAAGTGCTATACAGTGAGTGTGGCTCCTTCAGGATCTATGTCCTCGCATGGAGCAACAATAAACGGAACACACTGATTTAAATTGCAAACATTTTATGGTTATGTTATGGTTTTGTGAGGCGGCACGGTGGTGTTGTGGTTAGCACTGTTGCCTCACAGCAAGAAGGTCCTTGGTTTGAGCCCAGCAGTTGACGAGGGTCTTTCTGTGTGGAGTTTGCATGTTGTCTGTGTGGGTTTCCTCCGGGTGCTCCGGTTTCCCCCACAGTCCAAAGACATGCAGGTTAGGCTAATTGGTAGCGCCAAATTGACAGTGAGTGTGAATGGTTTTGTTTCTATGTGCCTGCGAGGACCTGGTGACTTGTCCAGGGTGTACCCTGCCGCTCACCCATAGTCAACTGGGATAGGCTGCAGCTCATCTGCAACCTGGATAAGTGGCCACAGATGATGGCTGGATGGTTTTGTGATTTTTATTTCCCTTCAATACCTGTTTGCAATTCAGTTTCACTGGCAGACAAAATCAAAATTGCACAAATTATGATAAGGTGCATCACTACTGTTGGGTGTGTTAGAAGCACACGTGTTAGCATTTGCGTGAAATGTGGCATCATAATTTTGTTTGAAGTATAAATTTTTTAAATGAAGCACATAGTATAGTTTCCAGATATGAGAATTTCTCACACATAAATAACTATAAATCTTCCTTTTAAACAACATGTTTGTGAACAATAATGTTTGAGTGAGTAAATTTGGTGGTGGATTCAGACTTTATAGTACACACATGTACAGAACCAATCAAAGGTTTGGACACCTAATTCAATGTTTTTTCTTTATTTTTATTAAAAGATTTATTACAACACCATGTCTTAAACTAATGATGGATGTCGTTTCTCTTTACTTAGTTGAGCGGGTCTTGATATCATATGGATTAGTACAGTCGTAGAATAGGGCTATTTACTGTATTTTTATTATTTACTATTTGATCTCAATTACATTAAAAAGGCAAGAAACTCGTCCACTAATTAACTTTAGATGAAGCACGCCTGTTAATTGAAAAGCATTCCAGGTGACGACCTCATGAAGCCGGTGAAGATAATGCCAATAGTGTACAAAGCGTCATCAAGATAAACAGTGACTACTTTGAAGAATCTAAAATATGAAACGCTTTTCACATTTTCTTTGTTTACCACATAATTCCATGCATGTTCCATGTGTTACTTCATAGTTGTGATGTCATCAGTACTGTTCTACAATGTGGAAAATAGTCAAAATACAGAAAACCCTGTGAATGAGTAGGGGTACACAAACTTTTGACTGGTACTGTAATTACAGCATAGATTATACAGCGTACATTATTAACGCAGATACTCAGGGGTGTTCTTTAAGGGGGAACATTTAATCTGACCTGCAGTTCTTCTGCCAGTTTGAGTAGACTCTCCAGGATCATGTCATCCTCCCTGAGATCTGCAGAGTCGCCTGCTTGCCAGTTTGGATTCTGACCAGTGTAATGGTGGTGGCCGAAGAAGGAATACTGGACAATAAGGGGTAAAATTGTGTTACAACACACATCAAGATTTCACTTTTTTTGACATCCCAACATTCCCTTCACAACACGCATCATCAAATCTTAATATGGATGCACAGGCTCAAATAATGACTGGCAATTTCTTCTGATTAGTACACAATCTGAAAAAGTTTCTCAGCACTCACAGGGTAATATCCACAATAAATGTTGGAGCCAGCTGGGTGTTGGGAGAAGTTCATGTTTGAATCCAAGGAGCCTGGGCTACAGTAGTGATACCCTGCAAAAAAAAAAGTTATTAAATGACTTCCCATTTGGGAACACATTAACACCATCAAAGCATTATTCTGGAAAATATTACAATACAGCTCCTATAGCCACTCTTATTTCCTCCCTACTGTACTAAACGGTGCTGACATATCAAGCTTTAAAATAGTTGTGTCAGAAACAATTGAAAGAAGTCACATGCAGTATAAAGCCTGACTGATAGACTGGTTGGCCAAATTAAGGCCCTGTTAAATTATTGGTATCAACAGAAATCATGTGCATGAAGCACCTCTAATATCATTAAAAAAATAAATATTCAGTATGAAAAAAAATCACGAGTTCAAACAAAAGCCAAAAACATACTGCCAAGCACCATATGGCATTAATCACTCGTAATTTGTTCAAAAAAAAAAAAAAGCAGCAGTTTTGCAAGACATCGTAGTACTTGCTGCTTATAAGAAACACCAACACTGATGCTGAGAAACAATACACTGGGCGACATCCCAAATTGCAAGTGTACATCAAAATAATACACCATAACACAGTATTTGCTTCAGAAGCATGTGATTGGGATGTATAGTAGATTTACAAGAATTAAACTATCATACTATTCATTACCTGGTGCGTAAAATCCGTAATGTGAGTGATGAGGTATGAACATCCCAGCAGGCATTGAGCTTGGTGAGCCCTCATGGACGTGCCTGCAGCTGGATTGGTGCGAACACTGCGAGTTCATCGGGAAGTGGTGGAACCCAGAGCCTGGATTGCCATGGCCCATTACAGATGCTTGGGAGGGTTCGGATGTCCTGTCACAATCCGTCACATTCTGTGAGCCATCACCATGATGGTTGTGAAGAGTTTCCTCAACCAAGACTGAATCTAAACACAGAGACAGGGCAGATATTAATGAATAAAAAGTACTAAAAATTCAGATGATTGCTAGAGACCAAAAACTTAGCTAGCTGGCACTGTACAAGCAAGAGGACTTTCCTTTTCTTATTCTCTGTCTATTGTCTCTACAAATTCCTGTAGATGACTCACTTTTTTTTTTTTCAAGGCTATGCTCCAATTAGTGAAATAGTCGTTTTAGGTGTGTCCAAACTTTTTACTGGTACTGTAGCTAGCCCTTTATCGGTGTACCATATGAAAATCTCCACACCCAAACTACCATAAATATCATTAAAAAAAATTAACATAAATAACCCAAAAATATGTTTTCAACTAGAATACTTGCATGTGGAAGGTGATCCCTCTTGATTTGCAATATTTGTTGGCATAATGTTAATCGTGAAGCATTCATGCCCCTTTCAAGGAATTTAGTCCACTCTCTTATCTGTTATCTTATGTCTCATGCACATTCGAGGATTTTCAAATCTTAGCCAAGTTTAAAAATGTGGGCCACAGACAGATTTAATCGATTTTTTTTTGTATTTTAGTCGTAAGAATGCACACACCAGATGATTCATTCAAGGTGCAAGACCACACATTTGGCGATTATACTGAAACGATGTAGATGAATAAATACGTATTTTAAACTACCAACCGTTTTTCATCGTAGCAGAGTGTTCCTTGGGTGAATTCGCCATCTGATAACAGAAACCCTTTGTTGACTTGCTGGTCACCTTTATCCCAGCAGCAATCTTGGCCTTGTTGCCAGGCGTGAGTCGCTTTAGTTTGACCAGAAGCTCTGGGTTAGCCCGTCTGAAGTACTCGTTGTGAAAGTGATGCCGCTGGGCCAAGGCGAAAGCTTTGCCGAGTTGCTGCTTCTCTGAGCTGTCATGATCTGGGTGCACTTTTCTGAAACCATACAGGTTTAGCTGGTGAAAGAAACTGATGATGGAAGTGGTTTTGAAGTACGCTCTCGTCTGCTCATTAGGAGAACCTAACACTTCTTCTTCAAAGGGTTCCTGATAGATGAGTATTTGTTCCCCACTGGAGTCCCAGCAGATTGAGCAAATTTGAGGATCGTTCACCAAACGCCACAACTTGCTGGGGAAATGGTTGGGATTGATCGGGACGGTGAAGCATGTTTCTTTGACTTCCATACCAGCTGAAGAATTTGCAAGCACCTGGTGAAAACGGACAGGAGCTCAGGGTTAGTGAACTGGAGTTATTGATTTATATAGACATTTGTAAACTAACTTGATTACAACAGTTGCTCTTTAGTGTTGACTAGTTAGCAAGGCGGGGGGGGGGGGGGGGGGGGGACAACAACAACATGTCACACTCTCAGAAAATAAAGTGCAGTAGTAGTCCTATTATGCATG